>NC_054382.1:67129659-67427159 GCF_017654675.1 Xenopus laevis
TTGCTCAGAATAACTGAAAAGCTATTTATCTCCCCTTTCAGTATTCATTAGATGTGTTTTTTGAGGTTTGTAAATATGCTTGGGCTGCCTATTTTGGAGAGTTAGTGGGAGTTTTAGGTAAGGTATAACTTTAACTAGAATGTGCTTTATTGCTTTCCCTCTGTTCTTTTACTTGTATAAAGTCCTTAAAAACAGAATGAGCACTTCAGCAGTTGGCACTTGTATTATGGAAAGTGGAAGAAAGGATGTAAATTATTTTCTGTCTCATCTACAACCAGTAATGTAAATTTTTAGTTGCATCATATTTCATTCCTGCAAAGAGGAGTATGATATGTTCACATTTGTAGCAAAGGAAATTATTGTAAAACATTTAATTTCTTTTGCTTTCTTGCAGGTTTGAAAAACACAGACATTGGTATCATAAGAACAAGATGGGCTTTGTATATGCCTAATTTTAATGTAGAACAAAAATCAAGTGATTAAAATGCAAACATAACATTATGCTCAATTTCCATATTTTATCAAGGCTTTCTTCCTAAAATGTCATTATATCTTAATGTTTGCCTGTTGACTTAAAATGTCATTATACAACTGTTTATTGTTTACTTTGGGATGTTGAAGGTAGTATGGAGTGATTTTACTTATTTCAATGCTGCCATTTCATAAACATCTATCTACAATAAAAGCATGGGAGAAAAGTACAGTATTTCACATTTCATGAAATATATAAATATGCTAATGAGTAAACACAAAATTTTTTAGGAGGGACCACAATCTAACAACATTTGCATAACTAATTTGGGTTGGAAATGTCAATTACTGTAAAGTACGGTTCTTTATTAGCTTTCTTTATTAGTATAATAAATGATTATGTGGTCGGCCCTACCTGTCAGTGCTGGACGTCTGGGTTAATGTTCTCCCCTCTGGAGGCAGGACAAACAGTAACTCTTTCTTTAGCTCCTCCTCTTCCCGTTCTCCACTTCCTCCCATCAGTTTTTTGTTTGTCCTGATCGGGGGCGGACATATCTTCCTCCTCTCCATACTAATTAAGAAGAAATCAACTCAAAGACAAGAAAAGGTTCTTATGTGCTTATTGTCAGTGAGCCCCCTGTGTGCTCCTCAATTTGAGCCCAGAACAAAGATCCATGGCGAGCTCCAGGGTTAAGCCTGTCCATTATGTGTGCTTCCCTAGTAAGTATGCATGTTAATTCTCATGCCTAGGCCCCCCCATACTGGCGCGCTCCCAGGGTTAACCTCTTATTTTATTTAGTGTGCTCCAGTTTCCACCTCACGTTGAGCCCATGCCTGCTGACCTGTTACCCTTGCGTGTGCTCCACAAGTGAGCTCCTTACCGATCTTCCGGTTGTGAACACTATGCGAGTCACGCTACTGTTCAGGTGCAATTCCGGACTACTAGTCCCATAATGCAACGGTCAGCTCGGCACGAAGGGGCGCATGATATCCCTTCCGCCGCCATCCATTCTAGTGCGCATCCATGCTATGGCTCCTGACAAACACTCTACGCGCAGTAAGAAAGCTTATAACTCTACAAGAAGGGTTAGGAAAAGGAAATGCTCCAAATCTCCTTCCCCTGATAATTTGCCCAAGCTGCACACTATAGACTCTGAGTCTGATTGTCAGCAATCTGACCCTGGCTCACATACTATGCCTAACATTGTTACCACCGCTGCCCAAGCTCACTCACTCCCTTCAGCCAGCACTCCTGCGCTTGGCAAGGAACAGAGTATACCAGTCACACAGTAGTCTATTAGCCCTGCACAAGACACCAATCAAATGGCTCATTTAATGGAATGGATCCAGGGTCAGGTTAAAGCTTCAGTGTCACAGGCCCTCAAAGGTCAGGGTAAACAGCTTAAAAGGCAAAAGCTAGAAGCTTCTTCTGCATCCAGTTCATCACTGCAGTCACACTCAGGCAGTGAATCTCATGGTTCTGATTCTGAAGCACCTTCATCTTCCTCAGATAACACACCTTCTGCAAACAAGCAACCAGAGAAAGTCAAAACACTCCTTAAACACATTTGTGACACCTTGGAAATAGCAGAAACTCAAACTCCTATTTCTAAAGCAGATAGAGTGCTGGGCAACAAATCCAAAAAGTCCAGATTTTTTCCCATAAGCAAGGGTATAACCAAAGCCATTGCAGATGAATGGGCAGAGCCAGACAAAAGGGCTACAATTTCTCAAAAGTTTTTTAACAAGTTTCCAGTGGCAGACAAATTCAAGTCTGTATGGGACAAATCTCCCAAGGTGGATTCAGCTATTGTCAGACTGTCAAAAAATACCACCCTACCTACTGAAGACACGGGTTCTTTCAAAGATCCCATAAATAATAAAATGGACTCTGCGCTTAAGAAAGGTTTCCTCAGTACAACTGCCATATTTTGCCCAGCATCTGCGGCACTGTCAGTAGCCAGAACTGCACATTACTGGTGTCAAGATTTAAAAAAGAAGGATCCTTCTACACTAGATTTAGATAAGATATCGGCTGCCTTCTCCTTCCTCAGTGATGCCTCACTGGAAATTGCTAAACTCGCAGCCAAAGCTTTGTCTTCCTCCATAACTGCTAGGAGAGCCTTGTGGTTGAGGCAGTGAGCTGGGGATTCCGCTTCCAAGCACAAGCTGACATCCCTAAAATTTGAAGGTTCTTACCTTTTCTGTTCTGAACTCAAGAACATCATTGCTGATGTGACAGGTGGTAAAGGAGTTTTTCTCCCTCAAGGCAATCGAAACAAAAGAGAATTTCATTAGAGAAATTATCATCATAGGTCTTGGAATTCTTCATAAATCTTCCTACAGACAGAGGCCAACTACCTCTCAATCAGCAAACAAGAAGTTTAAATCTTGGCAGTCTCAGCCCAGAAACAACAACAGAACAGGCCCTGCCAAGACACAGGATTCCTGACTCCAATTCAAAACACCTTTTTTCTATACCAGTCAGAGGTCACCTTCACAAATTTCACTCCGTATGGGAACTCACAATCCAAGAACAGTGGGTGCTTCAAATCCTTTCATCAGGTTACAAAATTCCTTTTCAAACAATGCCACGGAATCAATTTGTTCCTTCTTCAACCTCTATGGATGCAAAAAAAGCAGCAGACATTCACGACATTATACAAGAAATACTCCACAAAGAAGTGATAGTTCTGGTTCCAGCACTACAACAATTCCACGGTGATTACTCCAATCTTTTCTTAGTGCCAAAAAAAGATGGGGGTTTCCATACAGTGCTCAACCTCCATCCACTCAACAAGCACATTCGTTATCAGAGGTTCAAGATGGAATCAATCCGGTCCATCACGGCATCTATTCCTGCAGGAGCGTTCCTGTCCAAAGTAGACCTTCGGGACGCATACCTGCATATTCCCATTCACGAAGATCACCAAAAATATCTGAGATTCATGATTCAAGGGCAACATTTCCAATTTCGATCAATGCCCTTTGGGCTCATCTCAGCCCCTCGAGTCTTCTCAAAAGTCTTGGGGGCATTGATAGCCAACATCAGGGCAACCAGTTGTTATATCTTTCCCTATCTCAACAACATTTTAATTTATGCGATCATGACACAGAACTGCATTCTCACAGATGGATAATCAACTACAACAAGAGTATCATTCATCCCACTTCTCGTCTAACATTCTTGGGCATGGGGATCAAATCCATTTCTCAGAGGATAACCTTACCTCAAGACAAATATATGAAGCTGTCAGCCTCAATTATTCAACTTCTGTCCAAACCATGTCCTACAGAAGACGACATCCTGAGATCACTGGGTCTCATGGCATCTTCCATCAATGCGGTTCCATTTGCTCATTTCCACAATCGACCATTGCCGAACAAGAACCATCAAGATCTGTCCCAGATCATTTTGTTGTCCCCACAAGTCAAAAGCAATCTTTGGTGGCTCCAACCAGACAATGTCTTAACTGGGAAACTCTGGCAGACACCAGAACCAGTAGTCATCGCAAAGGATGCCAGTCTTTCCGGTTGGGGAGCACAATGGAAACTCCAATATTGCCAAGGGACATGGTCACTGCAAGAGGGGAATCTCCATATCAATGTTCTGGAGATTAGGGCAATTTTCAATGCACTCACTTTTTGGCAACATCTCTTCCAAAACTCCCATGTCCGGGTCCAGTCAGACAACGGGAGAGCAGTAGCCCACCTCAATAGGCAAGGGGGTACCAAGAGCAAGAGAGCCATGTCAGAGATCTCCAGGATTTTTTCCTGGGCAGAAGCCCACAAAGTGCACATTTCGGCGGTCTATATTCCAGGAATACAGAACTGGCAGGTTTCCTCAGCCGGAACACATTGGATCCGGGGGAATGGATGCTTCACAGACATGTTTTTCAGCAAATCGTCAACCGATGGGGCCACCCATGTGTGGACATCATGGCATCCAGATACAACACACAATGCCAACGATTTTTCTCCAGGGTCCAGGATCCTCTGGAGGAGGATGTAGATGCCTTAACTACTCCCTGGTCATTTCACCTAGGTTATGCCTTTCCACTGATTCAGATGATTCCCAGGCTTCTAGCAAAGATACGCAGAGAGATGGTTTCCACAATATTAGTGGCGCTGGCATGGCCACGAAGGACTTGGTTCGCAGACATTGTTAGTATGACAGTGGGCACACCGTTCACTCTACCTCTCAGGCCAGACCTTCTATGTCAAGGTCCCATCTGGTTTCCAGACATTCACAAACTGCATCTCACTGCATGGCTGTTGAATTCCACACATGGATGTTGAAAGGTTTTTCACAGTCAGTTAAAGAGACTTTAATGGCAGCACGTAAGTCTTCTACAGTGAAGGCCTATTACAGATATTGGTCCATTTTCTTTAGATGGTGCACAGACAAGAGGCTAGAATGGAAATCTTGTTCCTCACCTCAAATTCTGCAGTTTCTCCAAGATGGTGCTGACAAAGGCCTCAGTGTGTCTTCTCTTAAAGTTCAACTTTCAGCATTGGCCGCTCTATTCCATCAACAGTGGGCCATCTTACCTGAGTTCAAATTGTTTTTTCAAGCAATGTTGAGGATCCGTCCTCCTTTACAAGATCCTACACCTCCTTGGGACCTCAATTTAGTTCTGAAATATCTTCAGCATCATCCTTTTGAACCAATTGAATATTTGGACATTAAGTTGCTAACTTTAAAGAATGTTTTTCTTTTGCTATTTGTTCTGCTAAAAGAGTTTCTGACATAGCAGTACTTTCCTGTAACTCTCCGTGGTTAGTTTTTCATGCTGACAGAGCGTTACTGAGGACAGTACCATCCTTTTTACCAAAAGTGGTTTCTCCTTTCCACATCAATCAAGAGATTGTTATTCCAGCTTTTTCTCAAGATTCTGCACATAAGGAAGATTCCAATCTCCTGACACTTGATCCAGTCAGAGCTTTACAGAAGTACGTCAATAAGACTAAAGCACTTCAGAAGTCTGAGTCTCTCTTTGTTCTGCATGGTGGGCATAATGCAGGTCAGGGAGCATCAAAATGCACTATAGCTAGATGAATCGTGTCCACTATACACACAGCTTATTCACTGGCAAAACAAAAATCTCCAGTCCATACCACAGCTCATTCTACAAGAAAGATTGGTACTTCCTGGGCATTATTCAACAATGTATCTCCAGAGAAGATTTGCAGAGCAGCAACTTGGACTTTGCTGCATACTTTTTCCAGGTTTTACAGACTGATTTTGCAACACAAGGCTGACTCACAATTCGGCAGAGTGGTTCTACAAGCAGCAACTACAGTTTGAACAGTTTTTTCATGTATATACTGTAGTTCCTTCCCTATTTTAGGACGGCTTTGGGACATCCCCAGACGTCCTGCACTGACAGGTAGGGCCGACCACATAAAGGAGATTTTCTTACCGATAAATTCCTTTTGCGTAGGCCCGTACTGTCAGTGCAGCATCCCACCCTTCTTTGCGGATGCCACGGTTTTTTGTAACATAGTAAGATATCAGTTCTCCACTTGCAGACTTTATAACAAACTGATGGGAGGAGAATGGGAAGAGGAGAATGGGAAGAGGAGAATGGGAAGAGGAGGAGCTCAAGAAAGAGTTACTGTTTGGTTTGTCCTGCCTCCAGAGGGGAGAACATTAACCCCAGACGTCCTGCACTGACAGTACGGGCCTACACAAAAGGAATTTATCGGTAAGAAAATCTCCTATACAATGAGCCCTGTGCCAACTGTCTACCTCACCGTGGACCTGGAGGCAAAAAAAATATTTTCCCTTATTCTATATGGGTGGCCTTGTATCTTTAAAGGGATGCTATCATGTGAATTCTGCACTGAATACCATTTCTTAAAAGAGCAAACAGATATGTTTTATATTTTATTTTGAAATATGACATGGGGCTAGACATATTGTCAGTTTCCCAGCTGCCTCCAGTCATGTGACTTGTGCTCTGATAAACTTCAGTCACTCTTTACTGCTATACTGCAAGTTGGAATGATATCACTTCCCCCTCCCCTGTAGTCTAACAACAGAATAAAGGGAAGGTAACCAGATAGCAGCTTCCTAACACAAGCTAACAGCTGCCTGGTAGATCTAAGAACATAACTCAAAAGTAAAATCCAGGTCCCACTGAGAAACATTCAGTTTCATTGAATAGGAGAAACAACAGCCTGCCAGAAAGCAGTCCCATCTTAAAATGTTGGCTCTTTCTGAAAGCACATGAATTACCATATATACTCGAGTATAAGCCGACCCGAGTATAAGCCGAGGTACCTAATTTTACCTACGAAAACTGGGAAAACTTATTGACTCGAGTATAAGCCTAGCCACAACTAAAGCCCTGT
Organism: Xenopus laevis; assembly: GCF_017654675.1. NCBI lineage: Eukaryota > Metazoa > Chordata > Amphibia > Anura > Pipidae > Xenopus > Xenopus laevis. The sequence continues at coordinate 67,136,488 of NC_054382.1, forward strand.
CTCCCAGCAGCGCACATTCCACCAAAGCAACCCCCCAGCCATCAACCGGACTTCTTTGCAAAGTTGATGTTGACAGAGAATTGCCCAACGGATTACTGTGTGCATTGTACCACTGTCCCACTACCATGTGCAGAGGGTGCTGTGTGATATTGCCATCACTGTTAATCTTTCGTATAACCAACAGAGGTCGCTGGGTGATATTGCCATCACTGTTAATCCTTCATATAACCAACAGAGGGCGCTGTGTGATATTGCAGTCTCTCCCCAAGCGAACTGTTGGTATAGGAATGATTAAAAGTGACTGCAATCTCAGCTACTGCCCACTGACTCGAGTATAAGCCGAGGCAGACTTTTTCAGCACATTTTGGATGCTGAAAAACTCAGCTTATACTTAAGTATATACAGTATTTGCAGAATACCTTTAAAAAATCCTTCAATGTGTTTGTAATACTCTAACATATTTGTAAAAAAGTTATCATGACTCTAGACAGTGCCTCTACTTTGAAACCCAGCTTATTTTCACCATTTTGTTGCATATCTCTACACCCAATCCACCTTATTTAAGTAATACTGACATATTCTTAAATGTGTAATGGCATCAGCATCACTAGTAAATATATATATACAGAAACTACAGCATGGTGTACAGTACATGGACTGCACAGGAAAGAGACAATTCCATCAGTCATGCTGGGAGAAGGGGTGGCTGCCAATAGTTATAGGCTGAAGTACAAATAAACTATACAAGAACTGTACAACACTCCATAAAAATCACTAAAGTAAACAACTTTATTAAACAATAAAATGGACCATAATTGCAACATTTTAGGCCCACTGGGATTGTTTATCAAGCAATATTCTTAGGGTGTAATCAAGATTTAAGACATAATATGGAACAGAATGTACACTTGTTAACTCTAAAAAGAAAAAAAATCATATAGAAATTTGTGATTTTGAGGATCAAAAGCGATGTCACTAGAGTTCACATCATCATTTATCTCACCATCGTTGTTATTTATGGGTGGAAAAATTGACACATTTCTTCGTAACAATCATTTTTTTTTTCCACAAAAATATAGGTCTAAGCTAAATTATATAGTTGGGTTAATGCCAATCAATCAAACTCACAAGCTTTCAAGTCACAGAAATTAACTGCAGTAGAAAAGTTGCAAACTTCAGTTAAAGTTTAATCTTAACCCATTACATCATTTTGGATTGTGATTTTATTTGAGGCATATTTATGAAAGGGAAATTTTCACTGAAATAAAGTTGCACCTGAACTGTAGACGATGTTAATAATAATTTTTCATTGTAATATTTTTAGTTTTCTTTTTTTTTTTAATATAAATCATTTTATTAGGGTGCATCCCCAAACTAACAAACCTAACATTTTCACTACTGCAAACAGCAGTTGTTTGTCAACTGCATAGCAAATTCTGGAATCTTGACTTCTAGCATGCAAGTGTTTACAGAGAGAAAAGGCGAGGTTACAGAACTCGAAAATGGATTAATAAATATAAACAATCACAACAAAATATAGCCAGTAATACATTTATTGTGCATTTAAAACCTCCGAAATGGATTTTTTTTAAATACCTACAGTTCACCCAAAGAACAAAGGTGTAAAAGCAATTCTCCATTCTTAGCAGATATACTGTCTATTATTCATGGTGGCCTTTCCCTGATTCCACATTTTTTTAACTCAAGTTATTCCCTTATTTCCCTCCCCCTTTTTAGAAGACAAGTCTTTAGCTCTTGGCTAAACACTACCCGAGACCTGTGATCTCAAATATGTATGAAATTTATACCGCAAAAATGATCCAACCAAATGTGCTAACTAGTGATGGGCAAATCTGTGGCATTTAGCTTTGCTGAGAAATTTGTGGAACACATTGAAGTTAATGGGCCTCAAAATAATTATGACGTGCGAAAATTTTGATTTTTTTTTATAGATGCGATTTTGTCCAAATGCATTAAAGTCAATGGGTGTCTGAATAATTTTGCTGCGCAACAATTTTTATGCACACAGCTATTCTGACGCACAACAATTGTTTTTTGTCTTGGTGGATTTATTCACTAGTGGTGAAACAGGGAAATTAGCTGTGAATCCATGCCTGTGTTGAATTTATTTATATTTTGCTCATCACTAATTCTAACTTATAAACAATTCAACAGCCAGATTTCTTACTGATCTTATTCTTTAGATTAGTGGAAACTAGACTACAATATCTAGATTTCCAGTTGATAGATTTTCATCCTTCAGACAATACTAGGGTCATTTCAATGGAATACAAGCAGTCATGTGTGCTGAATAAATTAACATGAACTATTCCATTTGTAACTTTACCCTTTTGTACAGAAACTGACTCTTGTTTTATACTTGATTTGGTACCCATATTACTGTATACATTGAACATAAAATGCATAAGAGGAACTCAGAACCATTCATTCTCCTTCACTTAGTTTCATTACAGGCCTAATTGCTTGTTATGCTCGCAGACATGGCTTATATTTTGCTCTCGGATGTTTTTCATTGCAATCTATCTCTAGACAAGTCACATGAAAACCTTTTCTGTTTGTTTCTGTAAGTGTTTTCATCTGTAAATTTCATTTCCAAAAAAGAGGAGAACTGACTACAGATGCTACAGTATGTTTCAGTATTGTGAGTAGTCAGGGAAAACTTTCAGACATTAAAATCATTGAAAATTAGTGTATTTTTAAAAGTTGCTTACATTTAAAGAATATACCCTATAGACGTTTCTAAAAGGCACATGCCCAGAAGCTACTTTCCATTTTATTGATGCATGTTATACATTCAGTTTAACAATAATGTCTTTTTGCCAAGCATTTTATCATTATTTTTGCTTGCAGAAATCAAGAGAAATGAAGGAAGGCCCCTTAAATATATTATGACAAAGCAACACAGAACACCCTAACTATATCAAACTATAATATTTTATTAATTCATACATTCAAAAAAACATCAAACAGAAACATAAAGAAGTACAAAGGTATGTAATGCAACTTGAGACCTAAAAGCATCAGCCACTTTAATTCCCCTTCATACTTATGTATTTATACTTCAGTGAATATTTACTAAAAATACAGTGAAAATATTCTCATTTTCAAAACAGTTTTCCTTGCTGTGCTGCTGTATTCACAGCAAAAAGACCTTTTTTGGAAATGCACTACATTGCAGACAGGCTAATGCCTTCTTTCTCTTGTCCGTCAGAAACAAGACAATCAATCTCCACTGAGTAGTCTGACTTTTATTCATCTATATTGCTTTCTATTCCAGATACTGCAACGGTAATGTTTCCAGACAGTGCTTTCCCATCAGTAGTGTATGGTACAGACATCCACAGTACAGAAAACTGAAAAATTTACAACTTTATGTTAATTATGAGTAATAATTATACATCCGCTATAGGCCGTTGTACTTTACTTTGCAAGTAAACATGTACTTATGTGTTTTCATACAGCAGGCTGTTAAAATATTTTTTGAAACATGAAATATAAAATGTGCCTCTGTCTCTTATGAAAGGCAGATTAATCATAACTTTGGTTTTGCGCTCTTTACAAAAATATGTAATACAGCATGCACCATCCTTTTTTAAGTTCACACTATGATGCAAGTTTGCACATTCTTTATGAATGATGGCTTTTCTATTTTGGAGGTGCTGTCTTGTACAAAGCATTTATGAAATTAAGGCACAACATGAATTATGTCTTTCATTTCATCTTTTGTCTTTTATTTCATCTATGGACCACACTCTGCACCCAACAATTAGGGGGTTATTTATCAAAGTCCGAATTTATCTGCTGCAAACTCCAATCAAATCCGCTTGGGTTTTTTACACTTATTTATTATTGTATTCAATCTGATTTTCATGATTTTTCTGGATTTTTTCATCTGATTTTCATGAATTTCACTATTTTTTCTGAATTTTCACCCAAAAACCACGAAAACTTAGCGGTATTGCACAAAAACCCAGCGCACATCAAAAAATCATTGGGACTTCTCCCATTGACTTATATGCATCCCCGACAGGTCTGAGATTCCGGATTTTCAGAATCTGACTTTTCCATCCTCAGGGTTTAATAAATTCAGAAAAATGCGTGATTTTTTAAAAGTTCGATTTTATAAAAAAAAGAATCATGAATTATACATGATTTTTGCATTCATAATTTAGTAAATAATCCCCTTAACCTTTTGATGAAGGGTACAAACTGTACTTAGTACTAGTTAATTACACATGCTCTATATAACATGTTACAACTTTTTATGCAGTACCTGGTATTCTTTTAAGAATAAAACATCACTGATTAATAGGGATAGTAACTCTTGGAATACATATTAATATTCAGATCAAAGAAAGCACTCAAGGCAACTGAATAGTGATGGGTAATATGTCCCATTTGACTTTGCCACAAATTTCGTGAATTTCCCGCAAAATTCATGAAACTGGTGAAAAATTTGCGAAACAGCGATTTTGAACACTACAGCTGAATACAATTGTCCTTTAGTGAATCTTTATTGTTGAATATTGTATCAACGCATTTCAATCCTCATGGGAATCGTCGTCAGGATAGTGAAAAGAAGTGAACAATTCAAGTGAAACATTCAAATACCCCTAACATACAATCAATGTGTCAGTCAATTAATGCATCACACACATAAGAGAAACCCATGTTAACATATCCCTATCCCTATCATTAAAATATTGAAAATAACACCAGTGTAAATTAAAAAATCACAACTGTTAACATACACATACTAGTGTGTCAAACTTAATCCTCGTTTGTTCAATCACAATCTTTTTTGTAAATTATTTATTTTTTTCATTTTCAGCATTATGGCAAAATTGAAATTCAAACTGAGTTCATTCGTTCATTGTAAGAACACCAGATATTTTGTGATCAGTGCTTAAATTACTGAAAAACTTCTAAAACAATACATATAATAGCATAATTCACCAGGGGATCCATATTATATAATTAATCAAAAGAGGCAAATATATGTAGATACACTCATGAGGCGCACTGCACAGATAAAGTGCCCGGGTGGCCCGAAACGTTGCCCTGTTTGAAATACAATAAATTTCACGTTTGTGCAAATCTACGGTGTGTTGCTGATAACTGCTTTGACTGTAACAAAACAATGTGATTCTTTAGGCAAACTGCATCTGTTGCTACAAGTAAGTACCTTCAATGAATGGTGCTGGTTTCTGAAATTGTGCTTACTATGAATTTGAACTAAGCTTCATAAGTTATATACTGGCAAAATGACAAATTTTTGGGAGAGGCAACATTGGATAGTAATGAAAGTGTGAAGGTGCATTTACAACACACTAGCTACCCCTGAGTAGTGATGGGCGAATTCGCGAAACGGCAAAAAATTCGCGAAACGCCACCAGCGTCCGTTTTTTCCGGAATTTTATTGACGTCGGCGAATTTTCTACAGCGAATTTTTGCGGGTATATTGCAAATTTATACTCCGGCAGCGAATCACGGAAATTCGCTGCAAATTTGTGCGTGGCGAATAAATTCGCCCATCACTACCCCTGAGCATGCAAATATTTTACATAAGGCTACTCACAGGTAAGCATTAGGTACACAGAACCCTTCCACCTTTGAATTTCCTGTTTTAAACTAATATGGTGTATACAAAACAGATGGACATGCTTATGCACAGTTGATCTACTGGCAGGGATTTTCACTTAATCACGGTCATAAAAATGTGTTTTCACACTGCCACTAAACTGCTCAAATCAAATAAGAATTTCCCTAATCCCTTTTATTTCTTAACACACATTATGTGAAAACTATTTAATAAATTCATTATAATATAATTGCAACATCATTATATAATACATTTCTGTTTTACATGATATATATTATATATGTAGATACACTCATGAAGCAGTAGGAGATTTCAGTAGCCTACAATGATGCAGTCTTAAAGCAGTTTATTTCTAACAATGTACAGTACACGAAGGGCTTAAAATAGTCCCAGTACACAAAGGGCCTAAGGGGCTGTTATAAAATTAAAAAAAATAAAAAGGAAATGATATTTGGATGCAGCAAGCATACACTTATTCAGAACAACAGTTCAAAAGCAGACATTGCACAGACAAACCAGTCAAAGGATAAAAAAGAGAAACTATTATTCTTACTTGTTACTGTACAGGGTAATATGTATACTCATATCAATATCTGTACCCAACAGCATTCTTATATGCATCATTTTACCACCAGTCAATCAAGTCACATTATCATAAATTGTTCAGTCAGCCTTTAGAGACATGCACCAACTACCAGGTAGCCTGGAGTTATCTGCTTGATACAAGGAAATAATATATGCCAGGTATTCCCTAGTGGTTCTCATACATTTTTATACAAAGAGGTAATGGAACGGTGAAACTAACAGGCATATAATTCATCAAGATATAAGAAAATGCACTGCTGTTTAAATACTCTTTTACCACTAAGAGAGATGGCCCTTTTTAACACATTTAATATGGGCTGGAAGCATCGTTCAGAAACAATATTAGTTAACATAATTCAGCTATTTCACAGTTCATTAAAATTCCTATTTTATATACTTTATTTTAAAATGCAACCAATATATTAAATCAGGCTGCCTACTAAATAGGTCAGTAGCACACATAGAAGGGGAATATATTATCCTTTTGCTTTCATAACAGGGTCAAAATCCACTGATAAGGAAAGCAAAATTGACAAAGATGATGAAATTGAAAATGTATTGTCCATTTCCAATTGGAACTATATATTCCTACGTAATGTTTTTTCCTTTAGGGTGACCAGACCAATTGTTATAGATTAATTCTTCAGTAAGAATTCTGCCTGCTCTGTTTACACTGCTCTCATTGGATTTGTGAAATTGACACCAAAGACTTTTAAAAACTCCGGAAACCTGTCCTACTGTGGCCACTAGTTATTTTAATCTCTTGCATACAGAGATTATTGGGCAAATTTGCCTTCATGATATTATATTGCAATCAAACATTAAAAAGGGTAGACACACAAATAAGATGGGACTCTCATTGGAAAATACTTTTGTATTCTAATAAGGCAACTGGCACATGAAAGCTGGAGAATTAAACTATTGCTTGATGTTGCTAAATCTGTTCATCATTTATTTTTTTGAAATGTCAGAATTTGATTTCTACAAAACCTACTGTGGACTCATCTGTTTGAGGAAACAATACCAGGATAACACAAGTCTTTTATCATAACTGAATACATTATCTTAATAAAAAACTCCAGTGTTACCCTATTCATAACTGGCTTATCATGAGCTTAAAATTTGAACTTCTGAATTTCAGCCGACTGTTAATAGCATGACATTTATAAATGCCAAAGTATCAATCTTATAAAATAATAACATTTGTAATATTTTTATATTGTCGTTAGGTGATTACTTTAATTAGGTTCTGGTTTCAGTTAAATAGAATGGCCCATTTTAAAAACAATGAACTAATCTAATGAAGAAAAAATTGCTTTATTTCTACACAACTTGAATATACTTAATTTTTTTCAATATCATCTATTAACCCTTTAAGTGCCACAGAACGTAGAATCTACGTTCTGTGGCAAAGTAACTTGAAATGCCACAGAACGTAGATTCTACGTTCTGCAGCATTTGCAGGTTTGGGAACGGAGAAGCGGCTTCTAAAGCCGCTCTCTCCATTCCGACTTGTTCCCCAGCCCCTAGGCAACGAGCCTAGGCGGGGAACAAGTGGCCCCTGGGTCGCGATCGCCCAGGGGCCCCAAGGCAGCAGCAGGCACATGCAGCATATGTGCCCTGCTGCTGCCTGCACTTTCAGAACGGAGGAGTGGCTTTACAAGCCACTCGCTCCGTTCTTAGTGGCCCTGGCAGCTTCCCCGTCCCCTAGGCAATGAGCCTAGGTGGGGAAAGATGGGCCCCTGGGTCGCGATCGCCCAGGGGCCCCAAAGCAGCAGCAGACACGCGAAATGTGCGTGCTCTGCTGCTGCCTGCATTTACTGAACGGAGGAGCGGCTTGTAAAGCCGCTCTCTCCGTTTCCGACTTGTTCCCCAGCCCCTAGGCAACGAGCCTAGGTGGGGAACAAGTGGCCCCTGGGTCGCGATCGCCCAGGGGCCCCAAGGCAGCAGCAGGCACGTGCAGCATATGTGCCCTGCTGCTGCCTGCACTTTCAGAACGGAGGAGTGGCTTTACAAGCTGCTCGCTCCGTTCTTAGTGGCCTTGGTAGCTTCCCCGTCCCCTAGGCAACGAGCCTAGGTGGGGAAAGATGGGCCCCTGGGTCGCGATCGCCCAGGGGCCCCAAAGCAGCAGCAGACATGCGAAATGTGCGTGCTCTGCTGCTGCCTGCATTTACTGAACGGAGGAGCGGCTTGTAAAGCCGCTCGCTCCATTCCAACTCGTCCCCCAGCCCCTAGGCAACGAGCGGAAGTGGGGAACGAGTGGCCCCTGGGGCGAGATCGCCCAGGGGCCCCAAGGCAGCAGCAGGCAAGGAAAATCGAGGTGCCCTGCTGCTGCCTGCGCTTCCTGAGCATCAAGCCCCGCCTACTCACCAGGGCCAAAAAAGAAGACGGTCTCCAAATGTTCCAAGTCAGCCTCCTGGACTACCTACAGCCTGCCACCCCAGGTAAGTGCCCCCCCCACACACAAACACACACTTATTGCACTAATACACTTACATTCACACTTACACACACATACATTCAATTTTGGGGGATCAGGGGGGTCACACATATTCGCAGCACTTACACACGCTTGCATACGCATACAACATGAATACAACACGCATACAACACGCATACAACACGCATACAACACACATACAACACACAATTTGCATATTGTACGCACACATACATTATTTTGTGTTTTTTTTTCTTTTATTGCATTGCCTGTTTTTTTGGCTGTAAAAACTGTTTTATTGCCATTGCGAATAGCGTATTTGCTAATTGCACTGCGCAATACCTTTTGTATGTTATTTCGATGACTATATTGCAATTTCAGTGATATTGGTGATTTTTTAGACATTTTATTGCATGTTTAGCCATTTTATTTCATTTTCAGTTTTGTGTAGGTGTTGTTCGCTTATTTCTATCCGTAAAACCTATTTAGCCATGCTAAAATAATCAAACTTTGATTCTGACTGCTAATTACATTAGGCTAAAAAAAAAAAATCCATAGATTTTTGTGTTTTTGTTGGATTTTACTGATTTTATACCATTTGGCTCTGTTCTTTGTTACTTTGTTTTGCCCATGGAAATTTTGTCTGCTATATATTCATTTGGGGGTCTCTGTGCGCAACATAGTTTGGTTTATCTATGCATACCAGGCATCAACCTGTTCAGTAGACCCCTGGCGTTCATACTTAGGGTGCCTTTTGCTGGTACGTTACAAAATGTGGGGGATATAATGGGGTAAAATGCAAGCTTTGTGACTATTTTTAGAAATTTTATAAAAACTGTTATGTTTAGCATAGCTTTGCAGGTTGGAAGTTTGCAGTAGAAAGATGTAATTACCTGCTTTAGATTCGTCAGAATGTGTACTTTTGGAAAATGTATAGTTTTATAGGGTCTCCATACTGTTAGGGGGTCTTATGGTGCATAATACAAATACCGGGTGCTTGTATTGTAGAAGTCAGAGTGTCATACGTGAAAATTCATATGTACTATTTTCATTTGGGGGTCTCTGTGCGCAACATAGTTTGGTTTATCTATGCATACCAGGCATCAACCTGTTCAGTAGACCCCTGGCGTTCATACTTAGGGTGCCTTTTGCTGGTACGTTACAAAATGTGGGGTATATAATGGGGTAAAATGCAAGCTTTGTGACTATTTTTAGAAATTTCAAAAAAAGCGTTATGTTTAGCATAGCTTTGCGGTTTGGTAGTTTGCAGTAGAAAGATGTAATTACCTGCTTTAGATTCGTCAGAATGTGTACTTTTGGAAAATGTATAGTTTTATAGGGTCTCCATACTGTTAGGGGGTCTTATGGTGCATAATACAAATACCGGGTGCTTGTATTGTAGAAGTCAGAGTGTCATACGTGAAAATTCATATGTACTATTTTCATTTGGGGGTCTCTGTATGCCACCTAGTTTGGTAAATCTTTTCATATCAGGCATCAAACTGTTCAGTACACTCCTGGCGTTCATATTTAGGATGCTTTTTGCTGGTACGTTACAAAATGTGGGGTATATAATGGGGTAAAATGCAAGCTTTGTAACTATTTTGAGAAATTTCAAAAAAAGCGTTATGTTTAGCATAGCTTTGCGATTTGGTAGTTTGCAGTAGAAATATGTCATTACCTGCTTTAGATTCATCAGAATGTATACTTTCGGAAAATATATGGTTTTCTAGGGTCTACATACTGGTAAGGGGTCTCATGGCAAATAATACACATACCGGGTGCTTATATTGAGTGTCATACATGAAAATTCATATGCCCTATTTGGATCTGGGGGTCTCTGTATGCAACATAGTTTGGTAAATCTATGCATATTGGGCATCAAACTGTTTAGTAGACCCCGCCACATTCATATTTAGGATGCTTTATGCTGGTAATGATACATGCACGGTACGATGCTGGAAAGTTGAAGCTTTGAGGCAATTTTCAGGTATTTCACCAAAACCACCAATTTTGGGAAAGCCTTGCGACTCAGTCGTTTGGAGCAGAAAGGCATGGGTACCCAGTTTAGATTCGGTAGAATGTGTACTTTCCAAAAATATATGGCTTTGGGGGTAAACATATATTTCTGTGTTTTGACTCCACAAAAAATGCAGTCAATTTGTTGATTTTTCAGTAGCTGAATATGCGCTGACTTCATTTTGGGGCCTCTAAATGCCTGATACTTTGGTAAACCTATGCACCATGGGCACCAAACTGTTCAGTGGACCCCTGGCAATAATATTTAGGGTGTGTTTTCTTGGTAAGTAATGATTCATGGGTGATATGGTGCTGGAAAGTTGAAGCTTTGAGGCATTTTTCAGATATTTCACCAAAACCGACAAATTTGGAAAAGCCTTGCGACTCAGTAGTTTGGAGCAGAAAGGCATGGGTACCCATTTTAGATTCGGTAGAATGTGTACTTTCCAAAAATATATGGTTTTGGGGGGTAACCATATATTTCTGTGTTTTTACCCCACAAAAAATGCAGTCCATGTGTTTATTTTTCATTAGCAGAAGTTACCCACAGGACTATTTGTATGCGCTAACTTCATTTTGGGGCCTCTAAATGCCAGATACTTTGCTGCACCTATGCACCATGGGCACCTAACTGTTCAGTGGACCCCTGGCAATCATATTTAGGGTGCTTTTTCTTGGTACATAATGATTCATGGGCGATATAATGCTGGAAAGTTGAAGCTTTGAGGCAATTTTCAGATATTTCACCAAAACTGCCAATTTTGGGAAAGCCTTGCGACTCGGTTGTTTGGAGCAGAAAGGCATGGGTACCCATTTTAGATTCGGTAGAATGTGTACTTTCAAAAAATATATGGTTTTGGGGGGTAAACCTATATTTCTGTGTTTTTACCCCACAAAAAATGCAGTCAATGTGTTGATTTTTCATTAGCTGAAGTTACCCACAGGACTATTGGTATGCGCTAACTTCATTTTGGGGCCTCTAAATGCCTGATACTTTGGTAAACCTATGCACCATGGGCACCAAATTGTTCAGTGGACCCCTGGCAATAATATTTAGGGTGCGTTTTCTTGGTAAGTAATGATTCATGGGTGATATGGTGCTGGAAAGTTGAAGCTTTGAGGCAATTTTCAGATATTTCACCAAAACCGACAAATTTGGAAAAGCCTTGCGACTCAGTAGTTTGGAGCAGAAAGGCATGGGTACCCATTTTAGATTTGGTAGAATGTGTACTTTCCAAAAATATATGGTTTTGGGGGGTAAACCTATATTTCTGTGTTTTTACCCCACAAAAAATGCAGTCAATGTGTTGATTTTTCATTAGCTGAAGTTACCCACAGGACTATTTGTATGCGCTAACTTCATTTTGGGGCCTCTAAATGCCTGATACTTTGGTAAACCTATGCACCATGGGCACCAAATTGTTCATTGGACCCCTGGCAATAATATTTAGGGTGCGTTTTCTTGGTAAGTAATGATTCATGGGCGATAGGGTGCTGGAAAGTTGAAGCTTTGAGGCGATTTTCAGATATTTCACCAAAACCGTAAATTTTGGGAAAGCCTTGCGACTCGGTCGTTTGGAGCAGAAAGGCATGGGTACCCATTTTAGATTCGGTAGAATGTGTACTTTCCAAAAATATATGGTTTTGGGGGGTAAACCTATATTTCTGTGTTTTTACCCCACAAAAAATGCAGTCAATGTGTTGATTTTTCATTAGCTGAAGTTACCCACAGGACTATTTGTATGCGCTAACTTCATTTTGGGGCCTCTAAATGCCTGATACTTTGGTAAACCTATGCACCATGGGCACCAAATTGTTCAGTGGACCCCTGGCAATAATATTTAGGGTGCGTTTTCTTGGCAAGTAATGATTCATGGGCGATAGGGTGCTGGAAAGTTGAAGCTTTGAGGCGATTTTCAGATATTTCACCAAAACCGTCAATTTTGGGAAAGCCTTGCGACTCGGTCGTTTGGAGCAGAAAGGCATGGGTACCCATTTTAGATTCGGTAGAATGTGTACTTTCCAAAAATATATGGTTTTTGGGGGTAAACATATATTTTTGTGTTTTTACCCCACAAAAAATGCAGTCAATGTGTTTATTTTTCATTAGCAGAAGTTACCCACAGGACTATTTGTATGCGCTAACTTCATTTTGGGGCCTCTAAATGCCAGATACTTTGCTGCACCTATGCACCATGGGCACCAAATTGTTCAGTGGACCCCTGGCAATCATATTTAGGGTGCGTTTTCTTGGCAAGTAATGATTCATGGGCGATATAATGCTGGAAAGTTGAAGCTTTGAGGCAATTTTCAGATATTTCACCAAAACTGCCAATTTTGGGAAAGCCTTGCGACTCGGTTGTTTGGAGCAGAAAGGCATGGGTACCCATTTTAGATTCGGTAGAATGTGTACTTTCAAAAAATATATGGTTTTGGGGGGTAAACCTATATTTCTGTGTTTTTACCCCACAAAAAATGCAGTCAATGTGTTGATTTTTCATTAGCTGAAGTTACCCACAGGACTATTGGTATGCGCTAACTTCATTTTGGGGCCTCTAAATGCCTGATACTTTGGTAAACCTATGCACCATGGGCACCAAATTGTTCAGTGGACCCCTGGTAATAATATTTAGGGTGCGTTTTCTTGGTAAGTAATGATTCATGGGTGATATGGTGCTGGAAAGTTGAAGCTTTGAGGCAATTTTCAGATATTTCACCAAAACCGACAAATTTGGAAAAGCCTTGCGACTCAGTAGTTTGGAGCAGAAAGGCATGGGTACCCATTTTAGATTCGGTAGAATGTGTACTTTCCAAAAATATATGGTTTTGGGGGGTAAACCTATATTTCTGTGTTTTTACCCCACAAAAAATGCAGTCAATGTGTTGATTTTTCATTAGCTGAAGTTACCCACAGGACTATTTGTATGCGCTAACTTCATTTTGGGGCCTCTAAATGCCTGATACTTTGGTAAACCTATGCACCATGGGCACCAAATTGTTCAGTGGACCCCTGGCAATAATATTTAGGGTGCGTTTTCTTGGTAAGTAATGATTCATGGGCGATAGGGTGCTGGAAAGTTGAAGCTTTGAGGCGATTTTCAGATATTTCACCAAAACCGTAAATTTTGGGAAAGCCTTGCGACTCGGTCGTTTGGAGCAGAAAGGCATGGGTACCCATTTTAGATTCGGTAGAATGTGTACTTTCCAAAAATATATGGTTTTGGGGGGTAAACCTATATTTCTGTGTTTTTACCCCACAAAAAATGCAGTCAATGTGTTGATTTTTCATTAGCTGAAGTTACCCACAGGACTATTTGTATGCGCTAACTTCATTTTGGGGCCTCTAAATGCCTGATACTTTGGTAAACCTATGCACCATGGGCACCAAATTGTTCAGTGGACCCCTGGCAATAATATTTAGGGTGCGTTTTCTTGGCAAGTAATGATTCATGGGCGATAGGGTGCTGGAAATTTGAAGCTTTGAGGCGATTTTCAGATATTTCACCAAAACCGTCAATTTTGGGAAAGCCTTGCGATTCGGTCGTTTGGAGCAGAAAGGCATGGGTACCCATTTTAGATTCGGTAGAATGTGTACTTTCCAAAAATATATGGTTTTTGGGGGTAAACATATATTTTTGTGTTTTTACCCCACAAAAAATGCAGTCAATGTGTTGATTTTTCAGTAGCTGAAGTAAAGTCCTGGACAATTTGTATGTGCTAACTTCATATTGGGGTCTGTAAATGCCAGATAAATTGGTAAAGCTATGCACAATGGGCATCGAACTGTTCAGTGGACCCCTGACAATCATATTCAGGGTGCTTTTTCTTGGTACCTATTACAGTGTGGGATATGCGGAGCAGCAAAATAAAACCTTTGAAGTGATTTTTCAGAATTTTGATACATTTTTATAAAAACCACTACGCTCAGACAAGCTTTGATGTTTGGTAGTTAGGAGTAGAGAGACATAGTTACCCATTTTGGAATCAGCAGAATGTGTACTTTTCAAAAATATATGGGTTTCTGGGGTAAACCTAATGTTTCAGGATTTTGTGGCCTTGGAATCTGAAGTATGCCATTTTCTGCCTTCTGCTTTCAAAATTCGGTAATATACTGCCGACAGTTTTTGCTGTACAGAAGTCCTAAATCTGCCTATAACTATACATATCTGGTATTGGCACGTTCGAGAGATATGAGGCTTTCCAAATCAGTTGGATTTTCATTCGTAAAATGAAATATTTTTCTGGTATAAATTCATATATTGTGAAAAATAGAAATTTTTCATTTTTTTTTTGTATTTAGCGCTAAAAATCTTTTTGCAGAGGTGGAAATAGATGAAAACTCAGGCACATTTAAAAAGCTCAGTTTCTCCCGAAAAAAACAATGTATAGTTTTCCTAGGTAAACTATAGGTTTCCCCTCAGAAAATGCCCCTAAAGTGAGAGAGCACAAATGTTTAAAAAATGGCTGGCATTTCGCGTAACCAAAATGTGAAATTCTGCTGGCACTTAAAGGGTTAAATATGTAGTATTGCTCAAATACACACCTTCATTTCTGCTCAATAGTCTTTCCCGTCTTTTTTGGAAAGCAGTACAGGAACAAGACCTGTTATCCAGAATGCTCGGGGCCTGGGGTTTTCCAGATAATGGCATCTCTATAATCTGGATCTTAGTACTTAAAGTCTACTAAAAAATCTTGTAAATGTTAAATAAACCCAATAGACTGGATTTGCCTCCAAGAAGGATTAATTATATCTTATTTGGGATCAAAGAGACCGTTGTTAAAGATTTGGATTATTTGATTATAATGGGTCCATGGAAGACAGCCTTTCTGTAATTCTGAACTTTTTGGATAATGGGTTTCTGGATAACGGATCCCACACCTGTATAAAGTATTTAGTTATTGTGAAGCTATAAAAGACTAGGAGGAGATTCTAAGTGTCAGTTTAATGGTTTCTTAATGGTAATGCTGCACTTCAAATGATAGTTATTGAGTAGAGGCTATGAACATGATAGTTCCACTTGTATTTTATCTTCTTTTAGTTTTCTGCATTTATTTTTTCTAATATATGTCCAACTAATTAGCCATATGTAGCCAGTAACACTTGCTGGCAATCCTGCATGAAATCTTTAGATATTACCTGTAAATCTCTAATTTTAATTTGTTGTCCAATGACAAAACAGTAATATTTACATCCCTTAAGAAGTATATTAATGAGTTGGAGAGAGTGCAGACACGTGCAACTAGACTGGTAAATTGAATAAAAGAAACTGTGAGAAAAGACTGTCAAGGTTGAGTTTTTTTCTCTTTAGACGTTATAGACATTATACACAATGTCTATTATACACATTATAGACTGATAGTTGAAGATTTTTTTACCATAAAAAACGGACCAGGGACCGCCTTTTTAGATTCTGTATTCTCGTCTTGATTTTCTTGTTTCTAAAATACTGCTAACACACTTGTCTATACAGTGTTGTGGCAAAACTTGTTTCTGTATTGCTTCCAATAAACTGTATAAGTTTCCTAGGTTTAAGGTTTTCCTTATCATATTAATTAGAACAATTTTAAATAAGCATAATGGAATTCAGCCAAGTATCTTTCCAAAATGCTCCCAGAACCATATGCTAAGTAGGGATTAGAATTCACTAATATTCAAGCATGAAAAACTTTAAACCATTCTGACACTCCCCAGCTGAACTGGGGATTCGGCTAAAATTAGTCTGTTCATTGAGTATTTGCAATGTACTGTACTTAACAGCATCCATTAGTTTGATGAGCGTTCTGAATTTACTGTGTAAGACACATTAAAATGTTGTGCAATTTAGAAGGCATATGCTTTAAATATTGCAGATATACCACATAAATCATTAGAAAATTATGGGGAAAGTATTTTATATAAAGATCATTTTATATTAAGATAGTTATTTCAATTCATCTTTACTTTGGATGATCCCCCCCAAAATGATATCTGCCCTGTGAGTTATTAAAAGAATTAGGTCAATCAAAGTCTGGCTCAGTTGTAAGTTCTACAAAGAAAGTCCTTCAAGTTTCAGTTATCACTGCCTTGGTAAGGATCACTGACTAGCCTGTCAAAGCTAATCTGTTATTTTATAAAGTACATTGCTCAGCGAGACCTTTCATGTAAGGTTTTCATTGATGATGTTAGACTTCATTGGTGACAGGATGTCAAATAATGCACAGAGAAACATAACATACAATTCTTTGTATAGTAAAATTATAGAGTATTGTGTAAAACTTTATGGTGATTGGTGTATAGTTTTATGTCTAACACCTTGGCCTAATGTATTTTATTTATGCTGGAAAATGGGTATGAATTTGCACTTACTGTACATTTTCCTGTGCTATGCAGTTTTACTTTACTCTCACAGATTTTAAACTGTCAAATAAAAAGAGAACCCCCTATCGCACACCAAAGTGGGGTTCTACAAAGCGTCCAGCAAGATAAAATCTTTTAAATCTCTTATTTTAGTGATAGGATTGTAATTTCTTTGTTTTACAACTTCAGAGTGACTTTATAACAGTAAACAGTTTTAACAATTTTTTTTAACAAGAATAGAAAGAAAACCCTAAGTAACAACGAACTCCCTAAATAAAATTACCAATAGATCCATGAGTTAAATCTACCAACATGTATTTAAATAAATTGTTATATTGGTTCAAATACATACATAGAATTTAATTACTTAATTTCCAATTAAAAATGAACTTATCACCACTGAATTAACCCTTTTTTGTTTCTCTTAATTTTTTAATTATAAACGTTCTTAATATGCAACCAAGTTGTTTTTCCTTTGGTCATGGCTTACTTGTTTTATAATCGGGAGTCCATACATCTGATTTCCGAATATCTTTAGGAATAGCCAGAGGAACATGCCCTAGTTCAAAAGGCAATCAGCACACAAAAATTTATATCAAAAGACATATGTCCCAAGGCTTTTTTTCAGTAAAAATAAATTATTTATTAGTATTCATATTTTAAAAAGTTTTTGATACATACTGACCTCACATGACCCCACATTTTTAAATATACAGGTAAAATCTGTATATTTGTCGTTTTGCCAGCTTATGGAAATATTATAGCCTTTGTGCCCTTTGAGGTGATGTAAAGATAGATACTAAACATTTGAAAACTTATTTAAAACCACTTTACAGACACAAAGTTGGATTGATATAAATGAAAGACTTCAGATAATTACTAAACTGCAGTGCTTCACAAGTAGTGTTGCCATCTTCAAATCCTATTGATATCTGAATTCCTAACACTATGACCATAACTGTAATAAAACCTACCTGCCCTGGTGGTCTAGTGGGGCGGCGGGGAAGCCGCCCCACTAGACCGAGCCGCCATCGGCGGGAAGCCCACCGCGTGGTCCTCTTCCTGCACCATCTTGCCTTCCTTAGGGCGCACGCGGCGCGCCTGCGTGTTGTTTATAGGCGCAAACACGCTGGCGTGTTTATGTCAGCACGTTTTGGCGCGAATGTGCATGTTTTTGCCATGATTTCTTTCCCTTATAAGAGGCCCATTCTGACTGCAGACAGATGCCCGTGATAGAACTTGGTTTCTAGTGGTTTCATGAGCCATGTGCATCTGATCTGTATCCTGTTTGTTTGATTACCCGTGTTTGACCCAGCCTGTTCTTGACTACTCTGCATTCTGTATCCTGACCCTTGCCTGCCTACGACAACTCTTCCAGTTTAACCCCTTGATTGACAACCCGGTTTGACCCTTGCCTGCCTGACGATTCTGATATCCGCCTGCCTCGAACCAGCCTGTCTGACCATCCTTCTGCCTAATCCTTTTGTACCGTGACCTTCGGCCCAAAAGACTTTACCAACAGCCGTGCCCCTTTGCCAGCCAGAACATCTCGCCTTGTACCCCTCATTAAGTCCAGGTGGCACCCAAGTAAGCTGAGGGCTCCTCCTGAAGCACAACAGTGGTCACACTACTGTTGAAGCCGAGCTGAGACCAGGGTGCTTGGCACTTGTTCTGGTATTGGTTGCCGGTCGTGACAATAACATAACTAATTATGCAAGGCTTGTTAAGTTCGGCGTAATTCCCAGTTTTGTTTTGTTTTTTGTTTTTTTTTGATTTAAGAATGCTAATTGCCTACATAAGACAATTTAATTTGTATCTCAGCAGTTCTTTTGAAATGATACATATCATATATATGCAATAAAAGACATAAAGTTTGCCCAGGTGCAATCATTTGTCAATCAATTAGATATTTTCTTTCAGTCGGTAAAAGCTACCTGATTCATTGCTAGAGATAACTAGACCTTTAGTACATTTTTCAGTTTTCTCTAAAACAACAGTCTGTATTTCATATGTAAATGTACCCAAGGGAAGTGGAATAAATGAGTTTAACAAGGGCATGCCATAAGTACAGGTGAATCAATGAGTGGAAAAGTAAATCTTTGCTGTTCATTGATCTAGAATCAAATTCAAATTACTAACACTCATTTTCAAGGCCCTTAATAATGAAGCCCCTCCCTATATTTCATCTCTGATCTCCAAATACTCTCCTTCACGCAACCTTCGCTCTGCTTCTGATCTTCGCTTCTCTTCTCCTCTCATCACTTCTGCCCATTCTCATCTACAAGACTTCTCTCGGGCTGCTGCTTTTCTCTTGAACTCTCTGCCTCAAGCTTCAGACTTTCTCCTTCTTTCCAAACTTTCAAGTGCTCCTTAAAGACCCACCTGTTTAAAAAAGCTTATTCAATGTACAAATCATTGCTGTATCAAAAATTACAAAATTGTTTCTAAAATACTAATGTCTCAATTGTATCCTAACCTTTAATTTGTAAACTCTAATTTGTAGGGCCTAGAGATGTCGCGAACTGTTCGCCGGCGAACTTGTTCGCGCGAACATCGGGTGTTCGCGCTCGCCGGAAGTTCGCGAACGTCGCGCGACGTTCGCCATTTTGGGTTCGCCATTGTTGGCGCTTTTTTTTGCCCTCTCACCCCAGACCAGCAGGTACATGGCAGCCAATCAGGAAGCTCTCCCCTGGACCACTCCCCTTCCCTATAAAAACCGAAGCCCTGCAGCGTTTTTTCACTCTGCCTGTGTGTGCTGAAGAGATAGTGTAGGGAGAGAGCTGCTGCCTGTTAGTGATTTCAGGGACAGTTGAAAGTTTGCTGGCTAGTAATCGTTTTGATACTGCTCTGTTATTGGAGGGACAGAAGTCTGCAGGGGTTTGAGGGACATTTAAGCTTAGGTAGCTTTGCTGGCTAGTAATCTACCTTCTACTGCAGTGCTCTGTATGTAGCTGCAGTGGGCAGCTGTCCTGCTTCTGATCTCATCTGCTGACTGCTGCAATAACAGTAGTCCTTGTAAGGACTGCTTTTATTTATTTTTTTGTTGTTTTACTACTACTACTACTACTACTACTATAAGAGCCCAGTGCTATTAGTCTAGCAGTGTTGGGAGTGGGACTGGTGTGCTAATCTGCTGCTCCTAGTAGTTCAGCAGCACCAACTTTAATTTTTTTTTTTTAATATTCATTTTTTTTTTATTTTACTTTTTTTTATTTTACTACCGCTGTAGTAGTGTATAAGTTGACCTTTTAGGCATTATTTGCCCTGTAGGCATTATTTGCACACTGTTTTCTTCAACCCGCCATCGAGCTGTGTGACCTTGTTCACATTCTGTCTAAATATCCATAATATTACCGTCTCCAGAAAAAACACCGGAGTCACTTTTTTCAAGCAGCCATAATATATTTTACGTAATCCGTATCCACCGCTGTAGTAGTGTATACGTTGGCCTTGTAGGCATTATTTGCACACTGTTTTCTTCAACCCGCCATCGAGCTGTGTGACCTTGTTCCCATTCTGTCTAAATATCCATAATATTACCGTCTCCAGAAAAAACACCGGAGTCACTTTTTTCAAGCAGCATTCATATATTTTACGTAATCCGTATCCACCGCTGTAGTAGTGTATACGTTGGCCTTGTAGGCATTATTTGCACACTGTTTTCTTCAACCCGCCATCGAGCTGTGTGACCTTGTTCCCATTCTGTCTAAATATCCATAATATTACCGTCTCCAGAAAAAACACCGGAGTCACTTTTTTCAAGCAGCATTCATATATTTTACGTAATCCGTATCCACCGCTGTAGTAGTGTATACGTTGGCCTTGTAGGCATTATTTGCACACTGTTTTCTTCAACCCGCCATCGAGCTGTGTGACCTTGTTCCCATTCTTTCTAAATATCCATAATATTACCGTCTCCAGAAAAAACACCGGAGTCACTTTTTTCAAGCAGCATTCATATATTTTACGTAATCCGTATCCACCGCTGTAGTAGTGTATACGTTGGCCTTGTAGGCATTATTTGCACAGTGTTTTCTTCAACCCGCCATCGAGCTGTGTGAGCTTGTTCACATTTTGTCTAAATATTGATAATATTATCGTCTCTAGAAAAACCACTTGAGTTACTTTTTTTCAAGCAGCATTCATATATTTTACGTAATCCGTATCCACCGCTGTAGTAGTGTATACGTTGACCTTGTAGGCATTATTTGCACACTGTTTTCTTCAACCCGCCATCGAGCTGTGTGACCTTGTTCACATTTTGTCTAAATATTGATAATATTATCGTCTCTAGAAAAACCACTTGAGTTACTTTTTTTCAAGCAGCATTCATATATTTTACGTAATCCGTATCCACCGCTGTAGTAGTGTATACGTTGACCTTGTAGGCATTATTTGCACACTGTTTTCTTCAACCCGCCATCGAGCTGTGTGACCTTGTTCCCATTCTGTCTAAATATCCATAATATTACCGTCTCCAGAAAAAACACCGGAGTCACTTTTTTCAAGCAGCATTCATATATTTTACGTAATCCGTATCCACCGCTGTAGTAGTGTATACGTTGGCCTTGTAGGCATTATTTGCACACTGTTTTCTTCAACCCGCCATCGAGCTGTGTGACCTTGTTCCCATTCTGTCTAAATATCCATAATATTACCGTCTCCAGAAAAAACACCGGAGTCACTTTTTTCAAGCAGCATTCATATATTTTACGTAATCCGTATCCACCGCTGTAGTAGTGTATACGTTGGCCTTGTAGGCATTATTTGCACAGTGTTTTCTTCAACCCGCCATCGAGCTGTGTGAGCTTGTTCACATTTTGTCTAAATATTGATAATATTATCGTCTCTAGAAAAACCACTTGAGTTACTTTTTTTCAAGCAGCATTCATATATTTTACGTAATCCGTATCCACCGCTGTAGTAGTGTATACGTTGACCTTGTAGGCATTATTTGCACACTGTTTTCTTCAACCCGCCATCGAGCTGTGTGACCTTGTTCACATTTTGTCTAAATATTGATAATATTATCGTCTCTAGAAAAACCACTTGAGTTACTTTTTTTCAAGCAGCATTCATATATTTTACGTAATCCGTATCCACCGCTGTAGTAGTGTATACGTTGACCTTGTAGGCATTATTTGCACAGTGTTTTCTTCAACCCGCCATCGAGCTGTGTGAGCTTGTTCACATTTTGTCTAAATATTGATAATATTATCGTCTCTAGAAAAACCACTTGAGTTACTTTTTTTCAAGCAGCATTCATATATTTTACGTAATCCGTATCCACCGCTGTAGTAGTGTATACGTTGACCTTGTAGGCATTATTTGCACACTGTTTTCTTCAACCCGCCATCGAGCTGTGTGACCTTGTTCACATTTTGTCTAAATATTGATAATATTATCGTCTCTAGAAAAACCACTTGAGTTACTTTTTTTCAAGCAGCATTCATATATTTTACGTAATCCGTATCCACCGCTGTAGTAGTGTATACGTTGACCTTGTAGGCATTATTTGCACACTGTTTTCTTCAACCCGCCATCGAGCTGTGTGACCTTGTTCACATTTTGTCTAAATATTGATAATATTATCGTCTCTAGAAAAACCACTTGAGTTACTTTTTTTCAAGCAGCATTCATATATTTTACGTAATCCGTATCCACCGCTGTAGTAGTGTATACGTTGACTTTGTAGGCATTATTTGCACAGTGTTTTCTTCAACCCGCCATCTAGCTGTGTGTATTATCGTTTCCAGAAAAACCAACTGAGTTTTTGTTGTTGTTGTTGTTTTTTTAAAAATAATGCCAGGCAAAGGCAGGCCGCCACGCAGAGGCCGTGCTAGGGGCCGTGCTGCTATGCAATCCTGTGGCCCTAGCAAATTGCCCAGTTTTAAAAAGCCAATGACCCTGAACTCCCAAAATGCTGAAGAGGTAGTTGACTGGCTTACACAGCACACCCCATCCTCTACCGTTTCTAACTTTACCACAACATCCTCCTCATCCTCCACTGCTATGGCCACCCCACGTAACACTTCCTCCACCACCGGTGCCCCTTCTTCACTGGGGTCAGAGGAGTTATTTTCCAATGAGTTTCTTGAACTGAGTAATGCGCAACCATTATTGCCAGAAGAAGATGAAGGAGATGAGGACCTTACACCAGATTTAATTCTGGCAGAGAACACGATAGAGATGGACATAATGAGTGATGAGGAGGAGGTCCCCGCTGCTGCTTCCTTCTGTGATGTGTCAGAAGAAATTGATGCATCTGAGGAGAATGATGATGAGGAGATTGATGTTTTGTGGGTGCCTAGTAGAAGAGAGCAAGAGGAGGGTAGTTCAGATGGAGAGACGGAGAGTCAGAGAGGCAGTAGGAGAATAAGACTTAGAAGAAGCAGGGAGGACAGCCCGCAGGGATCAGCAGGGCAACAACATGTATCGGCACCTGTGTTCAGCCGGCCAACGCACCCGCCATTGCCGCCAATACCGCCAACTCCGCCAACTTCTACTGTTACCGCCAGATCGCACACTTCCAAAAAGTCAGCAGTGTGGGATTTTTTTAATGTGTGTGCCTCTGACAAAAGCATTGTAATTTGCAATGAGTGCAGTCAGAAACTGAGCCTTGGTAAGCCCAACAGCCACATAGGTACAACTTCTATGCGAAGGCACATGAGCGGCAAGCACAAAGCACTTTGGGAGCAACACCTCAAAGGCAACAGGCAAACTAAAAGCCACACTCCTTCTGGTCCAGCATCTTACTGCTCTACCTCTGCTCTCCTTGACCCGTCTGAACCACCCTCCACTCCGCCTTCCACCTTGACCACCTGTTCCCATTCCCAGTCATCTGCCACCAGCCAAGTTTCTGTGAAGGCCATGTTTGAGCGTAAGAAGCCAATGTCTGACTGTCACCCCCTTGCCCGGCGTCTGACAGCTGGCTTGTCTGCACTCTTAGCCCGCCAGCTTTTACCATACCAGCTGGTGGACTCTGAGGCCTTCCGCAAATTTGTAGCAATTGGGACACCGCAGTGGAAGGTACCCAGCCGCAATTTTTTTTCTAAAAAGGGAATACCACACCTGTACCAACATGTGCAGAGCCAAGTTACCGCATCTCTGTCACTTAGTGTTGGGCCAAAGGTCCATATGACTACTGACGCATGGTCCTCCAAGCATGGTCAGGGCAGGTATGTCACCTACACTGCCCACTGGGTGAACTTGGTAATGGCTGGGAAGCAGGGAATGGGTAGCTCAACAACAACAGTGGAGTTGGTGTCACCGCCACGGATTGCACGCGGTTCTGCCACCACCTCTACTCCTCCATCGCTCTCTACCTCGTCTTCTTCTTCTTCTTACTCTGCTGCTGGGTCCTCCTTCTCCTCCTCCACACCTGTGCACCCCCAGCTCCCCCTAGGCTATTCGACGTGCCAGGTACGCCGTTGTCACGCTGTCTTGGGGATGACGTGCCTGGAAAGCAAAAACCATACCGGATCTGTACTCCTGTCATCTCTGCAGTCACAGGCCGATCGGTGGCTGACCCCACACCAACTGCAGATCGGAAAAGTGGTGTGTGACAATGGAAGCAATCTGTTGGCAGCGTTGAGACTAGGCAATTTAACACATGTGCCCTGCATGGCACATGTGTTAAATTTAATAGTCCAACGTTTTGTCTCCAAGTACCCAGGATTCCAGGACGTTCTCACCCAGTCCAGAAAGGTGTCGGCCCATTTCAGACGTTCCTACACAGCCATGGCACGCCTTGCTGACATTCAGCAGCGCTACAACATGCCAGTCAGGCGTTTGATTTCTGACAGCCAGACTCGCTGGAATTCAACGCTCCTTATGTTGGAACGTCTGCTGCAACAACAAAGGGCCGTCAACGAGTACCTTTTTGAACTGGGTGGTAGGACTGGATCTGCACAGCTGGGGATTTTTTTCCCCCGTTACTGGGTGCTTATGCGCGATGCCTGCAGGCTCATGCGACCTTTTGAAGAGGTGACAAATATGGTCAGTCGCACCGAAGGCACCATCAGCGACCTAATACCCTTCGCTTTCTTCCTGGAGCGTGCCGTGCGACGAGTGACAGATGAGGCTGTAGACCAGCGTGACGAGGAGCTGGAAGCGCACGATTTCTGGTCGGAATCACCAGAACGAACCCAGGCACCTGCTGCAACGCAGGGAGAGGTGCCAGAAGTGGAGTCAGAGGAGGAAGGTGGCTTTGTGGAGGAGGAGGAGGAGGACCAACAGGAGCAGGCTTCCCAGGGGGCTAGTGGTGACCTTTTGGGGACCCCTGGTCTTGTACGTGGCTGGGGGGAGGAGACCGTGGATGATGCAGTCCTTGATAATGAGGAAGCGGAGATGGATAGCTCTGCATCCAACCTTGTGAGAATGGGGTCTTTCATGCTGTCATGCCTGTTGAAGGACCCCCGTATCAAGAGGCTTAAGGAGAAGGACCTGTACTGGGTCGCAACGCTACTAGACCCTCGGTACAAGCATAAAGTGTCAGAAATGTTACCAACATACCACAAGTCCGAAAAGATGCGGCATTTACAAACCAGCCTGCAAAACATGTTGTACAATGCTTTTAAGGGTGATGTCACTTCAGGAACTCATCAACATTCCAGGGGCAGAGGTGCCAGTAATCCTGCCACGAGCACACCTGCAAGGACAAAGCCCTTTGGCCAGTCTGTAACGTCAGACATGCAAATGTTTTTCTGTCCAAGGCAGCGCCACAACCCTTCTGGATCCACCCTCAAAGAACGCCTCGACCGGCAGGTAGCGGACTACCTGGCATTAACTGCAGATATCGACACTCTGAGGAGCGATGAACCCCTGGACTACTGGGTGCGCAGGCTTGATCTGTGGCCAGAGCTGTCACAATTTGCCATGAACCTCTTGTCTTGCCCAGCCTCAAGTGTGCTCTCAGAAAGGACCTTCAGTGCAGCAGGAGGGATTGTAACTGAGAAGAGAACTCGCCTAGGTCACAAAAGTGTCGATTACCTGACCTTTATTAAAATGAATGAGGGGTGGATCTCGGAGGGTTACTGCACGCCGGAAGACTTGTTCTGACTTCTATGCAGCTGTCCTTCTCTTCAAGCCTCATGACTCCACACACAGCTGTCCTTTAGCGTCCTCCTCCTCCCTCCGCCACCGTTACAAACTAGGGTGCAAACCCTACTGGTTTAATTTTTTCTGGCCTCTGTGCTTCAGTGGCTGCAACCAAAAAAACTGGGCAAACAATGTCTACAAGGTCAACGTATGGCAAAAAATGACTATTTTCAGCATTTATATGGCATATTTTTTCTGGCAACTGTGCTTCAGTGGCTGCATCCAAAAAAATGCATATTTTCTGCATTTATATGGCATAATTTTTCTGGCCTCTGTGCTTCAGTGGCTGCAACCAAAAAAATGCATATTTTCTGCATTTATATGGCATAATTTTTCTGGCCTCTGTGCTTCAGTGGCTGCAACCAAAAAAATTTATATTTTCAGCATTTATATGGCATAATTTTTCTGGCAACTGTGCTTCAGTGGCTGCGACCAAAAAAATGACTATTTTCAGCATTTATATGGCATATTTTTTCTGGCCTCTGTGCTTCAGTGGCTGCGGCCAAAAAAACTGGGCAAACAATGCCTACAAGGTCAACGACGTTGACCTTGTAGGCATTGTTTGCCCAGTTTTTTTGGCCGCAGCCACTGAAGCACAGAGGCCAGAAAAAATATGCCATATAAATGCTGAAAATAGTCATTTTTTGCCATACGTTGACTCAACGTATATGGCAAAAAATGACTATTTTCAGCATTTATATGGCATATTTTTTCTGGCAACTGTGCTTCAGTGGCTGCGACCAAAAAAAATGCATATTTTCTGCATTTATATGGCATAATTTTTCTGGCCTCTGTGCTTCAGTGGCTGCAACCAAAAAAATTTATATTTTCAGCATTTATATGGCATAATTTTTCTGTCAACTGTGCTTCAGTGGCTGCGACCAAAAAAATGCATGTTTTCTGCATTTATATGGCATAATTTTTCTGGCCTCTGTGCTTCAGTGGCTGCAACCAAAAAAGTTTATATTTTCAGCATTTATATGGCATAATTTTTCTGTCAACTGTGCTTCAGTGGCTGCGACCAAAAAAATGCATATTTTCTGCATTTATATGGCATAATTTTTCTGGCCTCTGTGCTTCAGTGGCTGCAACCAAAAAAATTTATATTTTCAGCATTTATATGGCATAATTTTTCTGGCAACTGTGCTTCAGTGGCTGCGTCCAAAAAAACTGGGCAAACAATGTCTACAAGGTCAACGTATGGCGAAAAATGACTATTTTCAGCATTTATATGGCATATTTTTTCTGGCAACTGTGCTTCAGTGGCTGCGTCCAAAAAAACTGGGCAAACAATGCCTACAAGGTCAACGTATGGCAGTTGTTTAAAGAGAACAGTAGATTACTAGCCAGCAAAGCTACCTAAGCTAAAATGTCCCTCAAATCCCTGCAGACTTCTGTCCCTCCAATACAGAGCAGTATCAAGCAGATTACTAGCCAGCAAACTTACTATCATCTGTCCCTGAAATCACTAACAGCTCTCCCCCTACACTATCTCTTCCAAGCACACACAGGCAGATTTTTCAGATACATTTTTGCCCTTGATCCCCCTCTGGCATGCCACTGTCCAGGTCGTTGCACCCTTTAAACAACTTTAAAATCATTTTTCTGGCCAGAAATGTCTTTTCTAGATGTTAAAGTTCGCCTTCCCATTGAAGTCTATGGGGTTCGCGAACCGTTCGCGAACCGCTCGCGTTTTTGCGCAAGTTCGCGAATATGTTCGCGAACTTTTTTTCCGACGTTCGCTACATCCCTAGTAGGGCCCTCTAATCCTATTGTACTCTGTTACCCTTGATTGTTATCCACCATTTATGATGATGATGATCTGCTTGGGTTCCTGTGAAAGACAGTGAAACTACATAATTCTGGGAGATGCTAATCATGTAGCATTTTAGCTCTTTAGTCAACTACATAATTGGTAAAAGATACTTTTAAGACTTACTGATATAGAGAAATGATTTATCTTCGATAAATTCTACCTCAGTTACTGCTTCACTGGAGTGACTGCTGAAGACTGACAGGGAGTTTCCATGCAAGCATCCCTTGTGAAAAAATGTTTCAGAAAAACGTTTCCCAGATTATCAGATTATTTTATCACATTACTTACACAATGTTTTATAATATAGTGTTTCTCCTTTATATATATATATATATATATATATATATATATATATATATATATATATATATATATATATATATATATATATATATATATATATATATACATACATATATATATATATATATATATATATATATATATATATATATATATATATATACATATATATAGTATGTCAGCCAAAGAACCGCACCAACCAGGACTTGGTATAAAGTTTCAAAATGCAAAATTTATTTTCAACGTTTCAGCTCCATAACTGGAGCCGTCTTCAGGACGTTTGGTTCCTGAAGACGGCTCCAGTTATGGAGCTGAAACGTTGAAAATAAATTTTGCATTTTGAAACTTTATACCAAGTCCTGGTTGGTGCGGTTCTTTGGCTGACATACAATTTAATTAATTTTGAACCAGCACACGGGCATTTGATTTTTTCCCCGTGTGCACTAGCTGCAAAGCGTCTATATATATATATATATATATATATATATATATATATATATATATATATATATATATATATATATATATATATATATATATATATATATATATATATATATATATATATATATATTCCTAAAATCTGGCATAAGATACATTTATTACCTTTAAGCATATTTTAGCATAGAAAGGTTACACTGGCTGTTATTGAACATCTGAACTATAAGATTTTTTGCAAAGATTAAACTCAGTAATCCTTATTTCACAACTCATTGCAACATCAACAATAATCCATGATAGAAGAGATAGGAAAGATAGTTGGTGGTTCACTATCACAAGTCATATCTTGGACTGCAGAAGGTCATATGATTTAGGTCCTGTTATGTATGTTAATTTTATTAGAGAGAGGTTGATACAAAAATAAGGTTAACACTTATAAGATTAACATTTATTCTAAGATCTTGCTTTATTGGCAATGCCTGATACCAATAACGTATGTTTGCAGCAAGCAGGAAAATGACTGAAACATCTGGCATCTGAGACAAAATAAGAACATGAGGCTTGTGAGTTTATTAAGCCTCTAAATCCACACTGCAAGGTATTGCTCAGTGTGTTTTTGATTTACAAAAGCAAATATAAAAGCTAAAAAAATGTACATTTCCCTGCTTACCTTGAGAGACTATGTGATATGAAAAATGTAACAATATCAGTAATAGCAGCTAGAAACCTATTTGAAAAAGGATGAGATCAATACATGCAGGTAAAAGTAAAGGTAAGTAAAATTGCACCCAGTCCCAAATCTAGTGTTCTAATTTCTATCACTTTCTTTCACATTTCTATCACATTTTGTTTTAAATTACTATCTTTATTACTATATATAAATGGGGTCTATAATGTGGACTGCTTGGGACCCCCAAAAAACTGCTACATGTAATACTATGTGTAATTATTTCATGTAATACTATGTGTAATCACTACATGTAATACTATGTGTAATGTACAATGTGCTGAATTAATCTGATACAATGTATAGAGTGCAGTGCTGTCAGGTGCAAGACAACCCTATACTTGGTGTGTCATAGGTAGTTTGTAAGGACAGGGTTTTGCTGTGACTTGCATCCCCCTAGAAATCATTAGTATTCATATCTGCAAACACAAGGTAAGAGTTGTTCCCCAGGTATCCCATGTTCCATCAACCTTTGCCTTATGAATGAAGCACTACTTGGTCTATAAATAAAGATTCGTGTCAGATATTGAAAACAGCATTTTTAACCAATGAATGTTCCATAAAAATCACGAAAAATGCTTTTTGTTTCTATGTAATATACATATTTTTTTTTTGTAAAATAATCAATACGGTTTATATAACCTGAGCATTTGCTCAGCAAACCCACTTCCCTAAACTGTGAGCTTTAAAAACAAAACACCAAAAACTGCACTGAAAACCAAGGTAGGGCATATATTTCACACTACCTGTGGTTTTATATTGCTCCTGTTAAGCATTTAAAAAATGTCAAGCCTCTAGCTAGCCAGGCACAATCTGATAGAAATTGTTTTGTACACATTTTAGTTAGTGTATGCTGGGCAGGCAATTCTGATCAGTCTATATGTACTGTGACTATCGGTGGGTTTGTCAATCAGGCAGGTTTGTAAATGTTATCCTTTGTATGACGCATCAATAGATAAGGAAGAAAATGCTGCTTAAAGGGATCCTGTCATCGGAAAACATGTTTTTTTTCAAAACGCATCAGTTAACAGTGCTACTCCAGCAGAATTCTGCACTGAAATCCATTTCTAAAAAGAGCAAACAGATTTTTTTATATTCAATTTTGAAATCTGACATGGGGCTAGACATTTTGTCAATTTCCCAGCTGTCCCCAGTCATGTGACTTGTGCCTGCACTTTAGGAGAGAAATGCTTTCTGGCAGGCTGCTGTTTTTCCTTCTCAATGTAACTGAATGTGTCTCAGTCGGACATGGGTTTTTACTATTGAGTGCTGTTCTTAGATCTACCATTATGTGTTAGGGAATTTTATTTAAAATTATTCAGAATTACAATAAATATGAAACATCAATCAGATAAACAATCAAGAACAAATCAAAGCATTCAAATGGAAATTAAATACTTTCCCACATTTTTTTGTAAGATTCAGAATATTGACATTCCCTGGTTTTAATAAAGACAATGTCTCTGCAAATGGTTTCAGTCACTGTTTCAATTGAAAGGCACAATTTACTGGTAGTCATCTTACATCTCATATGCCACAAGTGGTAGCGTATAACAGCAATCATTATATATAGGATTGTTCTGTCCTTGTTGGCAGCCTTTTGATTTTCTACTACTCCATAGGAGAACTCTGAGAAGTTTAGATTTCTAATCAGATCCATATTAAGGCGATTTGCCATGCTCTCTCTCAAGGAACAAGGCACTGAACACTCTATAAGAAAACGTTCTTGTGACTGCTCAACACCACACCCCCATGGACACTCTCTGTCCACAATATTTAGGTATTTCATGTTGCCTCTTACAAACAGTTTTCCTTGTAGTGAAAGCCATGCATTGTCCCAATATTTCTTGAGCATCCTCTTGCTCATTAAAAATGTAATACTTTCCTCTAACAAATGTCCTGGACAATCTTTGACACTAACTGGGGAAACAAAATGAAGATCTAAGATTTTCCAATATAATATTTTTCTTTGTTTTGTTCTTAGATCTTCTGAACTAATACTCCATTTTTTCAAAGTTTTTACTGCCTGCCGCAGATAGGTGGGTAAAAGGCCTCCTCCTTACCTCTTTCACTCTGCCACCAAGTAACCAATCCTTGATAAAAGGCAATGCCCAGTCTCTAACACTGGCTTCCCACAGAGCTTCTTTGCCTTGCACCACCCCTCCAAAGTTAAACTCCAGAAAGATGGTGCAAAAAAACCCCCACAGGACATGGCATGTCCAACCCTCCCCGTTTCTTCTGTAGGAAAGTGATCCCCCTTTTTACTGGGTTGAGCCTGTTCCCCCAAAGCATTTGGAAGAATAGGCATAGAGAGATTCTGGCAATAAAAACACATGAGAGACAAAAAGAAACACCAGAATCAGGAAAGTCTTGATAATGTCAATTCTTTCTCTATAGGTCAGCCTCCATGCCTTTCATCGCTGAACTTTTGCCAAACCAGCATTCAGTTTTTCTTCCCAATTTGCCTTCACTAGATCTCCCTTCCCAAATTCCCCAAGATCTTAACTTAACCTGGGGCCACTGGAAATTTTTCAAGCTTAAAGCTTTTTGACTTTTCCTGGTTTATCTGAGACCCTGAAGCCTCAGAGTAGCTTCTGATGTGCTCCAAAACCTTTCCCTCATCCTCCGGTTTTGATATTACCAGAGTAACATCATCCGCATAGACTATAGACTTAAACCAGAGGAAAAGGGACCCCCCCAAGCCCACTATCCTGCAGTCTCCTCAGGAAAGGATCTAGAGAAAAAATATACTGGAGTGGACTCAGAGGACATCCCTGTCTCACACCAGCTTTCACCAAAAAAAGCTTCACCTTTCCAACCATTAATCAGTGGGAAGCTCTTTGCCCCCTCACACAGAACTTTAATCCATTCTACAAATTCTTCCGGAATGCCGTATCTGTGCAAAACAGCCCATAGATACTCATGATTGACTCTATCAAATGCCTTTGCCTGATTTAGAGACAGAAAGTATTTTCCCCACTGCCAAGTTTTACACCTCTCCAGTGCTTCCCTTAGTGACAGAACAGCCCCAAAGATATTCCTACCTTCTACTGAACAGAACTGAGAATCAGAAAGAATAGACCCAGTTACCTCACCCAACCTCTGTGCAAGCACCCTTGCCAGAATCTTCCTATCACAATCGAGAAGGGCATTTGGCCTCCAATTCCCAATGTGTGTTGAATCCTTCCCCTTCGATATCAGAACTAACTAGAGAGGAGTACTGCATAGATGGTGAGAGATGTTTTTCTAACAGGCAGGCATTAAAGACTTGGGCCAACATTGGGGCCAGATCTTCCTTGAAGGTAACATAAAACTCAGCTGTTAACCCATCTGGTCCAGGAGCCTTCTTTTTCTGCTGTTTATCTATTGCCTGCCTCACTTCCTCCTCCGTTATCTCTGACATCAAAGGGAAAAAATCCAAATTAACAGTGTTCGATACTGGGGTTGTCTTTAGGAAATCATGAATCCTTTCCCTTTCCAAAACTTTTTCTTTGTAAAGATCAGCATAGTAAGCCCCTATAACCTCCAGATTTCCCTCCCTAGATACTTCTAAATTACCCTGTTGGTCATAAAGACTCTCAACCCACTTCTTTTTAACATTCTCCTTACAGTTCTGGCAAGGGTCCGGGGTGCACGAGGCTCCATAGTCCCTCTCCAGAACCAGGGACTCAAGCCCGTTGTACTGCTGCTGTCTTAACAAATACTTAAGTCGGTCTAAATTTTCACCCCCCTCCCCTTTCGAAATACAGACTTCAAGTTTCCTTCTCAACTGCTGGCTCTCCTTCTCTCTAGCCCTCCCCTTTTTAAATGAGGCAGACGAGATAAAGGTTCGGAAAGTATCCTTAGCCGAGTCCCACCACTCCGCAACAGAATCATAAAAATCTATTTTTG
Source organism: Xenopus laevis (assembly GCF_017654675.1). NCBI lineage: Eukaryota > Metazoa > Chordata > Amphibia > Anura > Pipidae > Xenopus > Xenopus laevis. The sequence goes on from NC_054382.1 coordinate 67,169,769, forward strand.
ACTTTTGAGCTTCAAATAAATTAAAAGTATTTTAGTCTCTTCATCTTCAAGTATTACTTTAACTAGTCTCCATAATCCTTTACCAAAATTTACATTTCTATCTATCCCATAGCGAAAAAATAGACCTAGATGATCAGAAAATTCTACCACCCATTCTTTAAAGTCAGAAAACTTGACACCTTTTTTAACAAAGATAAAATCTATTCTGCTACTTCTTGGGCCACACCTGTAAGTGTGACACCCTTTCCTTCCATTAAAGGTTGCTATGTCCTCTAATCCTGCATCTTCTATTAACCGCTTGAAAAACAAGGTTTCATATTTATTAATCTTTCCTATTCTATTGCTTTCTCCTAGAACTTGATTAAAGTCTCCTGCTAAAATTACTGGTATTGTTGTGTAAAGGAAAGGCTTTATGTCGCTTAATAAAGACCTCCTATCAGAAATTACCTGGGGTCCGTACACATTAATGAGTCTCATTAAATGCCCATCTACAGTAATATCCAATAATAAACACCTTCCTATCTGTATATCAATAACTTTTTTAATGACAAAATGTCTATTGCCTTTAAAGAGGATGCCCACTCCCCCTGCTGGTTCATAGCTATAGACCAATATGACATGCCTTCCCTCCAGTCCCTTTTGGCCATTTTAACCTCATTTCGAGATCAGAGTCTGGTTTCTTGTAAAAAGATCACATCTGCTGTAGTTTCTTTTAAGAAATCATATGCCAGAAACCGTGTTTTCCTGCTCTTAATGCTACATACATTGATAGACATGAAGTCAATTACTGGATCCATTTTTTTTCTTTTTGCCCAAGACCAAACTCTCATCTCCAGATCTTTTAACCTGAACTCTAGGGCCCAAGTCCATTTCCATTTCTTGCTCGTCTAGGGATTCCCATTCTAAGTCTAAGGACACCTCATCAAGATCTTTTTTACTTTTTTTTCTACTGGTGTCCTGTACCTGATTTTTTCTCTTTTCCCTCTCCTCCTCTTCCATCCTCTCTAGCTCTTCAAATTTTTCCACCTCCTCTCCTCATGATTTTTCTCCTAAAACATTAAATCTATTTGATTACTAATAGTCATTTTACCAACTATGTTTTTCTTATTTGCACTTCTTTTCCTACTTCCCTTTCCAACTGTTTTCCATTCTTCAGTTTTTCCTTTTTTGTTCTTTTCCCTACTGCCTCCTGCTGTTACCTCAGTCTGAGTTTTAGTCTTATCACCAGTCACTTCTGCCACACCAGTCTGTACTATAGCACCAGTATGTATTTGGTAATCAACCTGCATTTGTTCCTCTGTAACGTTACTGGTAATGTCTTTTCTTAATTGCTCCTCAATGTTAGGGACTGATTTTTTAACATTGCGCCATGCTTCTGGACAGTTCCTATATGCATGGCCAGATTTTAGACATAAATTACATTTGATCTGTTTATCACAGTCTTTACCAATAGGGCCAATCTCCCCACAAAAAGCACATTTCTTTATGCTACACTTTCCTGCTAGGTGAGTTCTAGCACCACATTTAAAGCAAAGTCTTGGTTGTCCCACATAATAACACACACCTCTATCTCTCCCAATGAAGAAGGATGTAGGCAAGTGCTTTTGATAATAACCTTCATTATTTAATTTAACTTGCACTTTGTAACCTCCCACCCAGAATTCCTCTTTATCGTAAATTTTAACCAATGGGGAAAGTACTGTACACTGCCTTTTTAACCATATCAATATATCTTCCAGGTGTACTGTCTCATTTTTCATCATTATGGTCACATTCTTAAGTTCTGGCTTTGAGATGGGAGTTACTTTAAAATGTTGCCATTCTTTTGTATTTTTTGTTAGACTATATTGTCTCCAAAATTCCTCCAACCCATATGGTAACTTAAAACTTAGATCAAATTCTACATCAGTTATGTTAATCATTGCATATACATCATCCTTTGTGAAACCTAAAATCTGTTTTACAAGGTTTCTGGCCATAAATCTCCTGCCTGGGAATTCCTCTCTCTCTCCATCCCACTTGATTTTAACTGCATTTTTTCTTTTCCCATATTCCTCCTCTTGTTTCTCCACCTGTGTCTTGTCAAACAATTTCTTTATCCCCCACACACTCCCTACCCCCACAGGAGAATCCTCATTACTGCAGGTACCTGCCTGCATTTCATTAGTCTCTTTAACATTCTGTGTAGAAACTTCTGTTAGAGGTGCAACAGTTTTTTTAAAGACCGAAACATTTCCCTTGACCACATCAGACATTAACACTTTATCTCTAGATGTTTTAGCCACCTGTTCTAAAGACACAGTATCAGTATATGAGGGCTCAGTGGTCTGACCACCACATACATTACTTTCTAACAAAAAACTATTATGTCCTTGTTCAGAGGAAGAAACAGAAACATTTCCATTTGCACCACCCTCCTCCATTAAAGAAGTGCTGGCAGCCCCCCCTGAGGAAAGAGAAGAAGGATTTTCCTGTACCAGCATACCATTTGCATTGTGAGTTTCAATAGACATATTATCAGTGGCATTTTCACTCAATAACTCAGAAATGTTACAAAGCCTTTGTTTTGCTGTATTGCCTCCCCCACTTTTAATTTCATCAAATCTTTTCTTATTGTAGTAAAGTTCCTTCCAGGGTTGGAAAACGTCCAAGATATTCTTAATTTGTATGTCCACATCTTTTAAAATAAGCCAGTTCTCTAATAGCTTTAGTTCTTTTTTGCCCTTTTAGTAGTTTGAGATCCTAAATCAGCACGTCTATTACTTTAGTTGATACAGATTGCTTGATCTCAAGATCAAGCAAAAACTAATGATTTTATCGTATTCTATAACTGTCCCATCATCATTTCCACAGTCTTTTTCAAGCACAGATCCATGACAAACCATTTTTTCCCCAGTGTCTGCAGAAACAGTACATTGTCTCAAAGTTTCCCTTCTATCAGAAACAAGTTCCACCTCAGCTTCCCCTTCCCCTTTAGTGTCACCAGCAAAAACATCCTCAACAGTATTAGGTAAGTTGGCACTCACCACTCTATCAGCCCCTGCAGTCAGTGTCTCTCCCTGGTTTGTGGATCCCTGCAGCACACGCTGAGCAACTTGGTGAGCGATCGATTCAGCCGCATCCTCCTTTGCCACCGCTGTTTCCAAATCTCATGGGACTTTCTCCTCACTAGCTGATGAGACTCTGCATACTTCCGGATTAGATGTCTTCCCTGCAGCATCGTGGTTCCCCACAACAGCTCCGGTGCTGGCTTCCTGCTCCGAGTGTCTCTCTCAGCTTTCCTCCGCCGCCTCTTGTGAGGAGGAATAGTCTTCCAATGGCTGGTGCCTTGATGGTCTTCCTTTCCTTACACGATCCGCAGGTAGTGGCACACTTGCTTCTGTAGCCCTTCTACCACAGCCCAAACGGGTTCGCCCACTTGTAGGAGCCATAACTGCTTTTTTCCCCATTTCAAGAGGGAAAATGCTTCCAACAGTGTAAACAAGAAAAAAGTTTAAATAAAGTTGCAAGGGATGTGGAACAAGGGAAGGGGAGAGGGAATCTGGATAAATCAGAAACTATCTCCCCCAGGACCCGCAAGGGCCTTGGAGAAAACCCACTCTCACAGAACACTCAAAAAGCATGTCCTCTCACTATGAGGGTATAGCTTCTTGTGTTAGGGAGCTGCTATCTGGTTACCTTCCCATTGTTCTTTTGTTTGGCTGCTGGGGGAAAAAGGGAGGGGGGTGATATCACTCTAACTTGCAGTAAAGAGTGATTGAAGTTTATCAGAGCACAAGTCACATGACTTGGGGCAGCTGGGAAATTGACAATATGTCTAGCCCCATGTTAGATTTGAAAATTGAATATAAAAAAAATCTGTTTGCTCTTTTGAGAATTGGATTTCAGTGCAGAATTCTGCTGGAGCAGCACTATTAACTGGTTCATTTTGAAAAAATGTTTTTTCCCATGACAGTATCCCTTTAATGTAGATTTGACACATCAGTTCCATATATCCAATCCTGAAGTTGCAATTGCAACCTACTAACCATTAAGGGTTGATGGGAATTTCAGTTTAAGTAGCAACAACATAACTGAGTGGGTTTATTTATCATAGAACTGTGTTATTTTGTTTTCTCATAATTTGGCCTTTTACAGAACATGCTGGATCTTATTTGTGCACTTATTTGCTAAAGAGCATCTATTGAAAGAAATGTGATATTCTCTTGATAATTTTCTTTGTAAAGCTACTGCTGGCTCACTGAACTTACAGAAGCAAAATATTTGGGTGGCTATATGTATTTGTATTGCTTTTTACTTTAATGGCAGGGGTACAGTTCTCACACTTACCTCTTCTAGACTCTGCTGTCTATGATTTATAATATATATAATTGATGGTAATTAGCTTTCCTGTTTGCAGCAAGCCTGTTGCCAAAGGAGAAAGACATTGAATAATGCCTACAGAATGGAGAGAGCAGAATACTTGACCAATATTGACTATCAGTGCTTTCATGCCCTTTAACAGTACAGGATTTAAAAAATAAAAACAGACAGATGCTAGAAGAAAGTAGACAGGTTTGAAGTCAGGCAGGCACACTCAGCAGCAGAAAAGGCAAATAACTACCAAACTGTCAGGTTCATAATGAAGACAGCAGGCCTACAGGCAATAAGTCAAAATACAGCTGGAAAGCACCCAGGGACTCAGACTAGAGAGTTGTCACAAGACGTAACATACTAACTGGACAGTATTTATAAAGGGGAAAACTGGCTAGCAAGCAGGTCATAATGAGCAGCATCTGAAATCCAATACAGACTATAACAGTAATGTTTTAACAAAGTCACATACAGGGAGAGGAACACTACTGTGCCAATACAAGAGCAAACAATTAGGCTTTATTGAATTAGGGTAGATGAACCAACAAACACCAATCCAGGGGCTTCACTTTGTATGCAGCAGAGAAAGAAATGCAATAGTTGCCCCCAAAAAATGCACAAGCTGAGTTGTTTATGTTGTCTTATATGTAATGCCTGCTTAGATTTCCAACTGTGCCACCTGTAAAATAGTATTTAAATATAAATAAAATATTTTTTTTATGTTATGCTCTTGTTACAGAATTATGGATAAAGGTGACATTGGTTCTCTTTTTAAGGTGAGCTAGATCCTCCAAAATGTTTCCACTGCCCCATGGTTCTCATTAAATGAAATGCAAGAGAATTCCCCCATGATAACCCAGAGGTGGGTTATTTTTGCTTTTTAATGGTTGCTGGCTCTACAGAGCTGGCTGGGAAAAATAATTATCAAGGAATATTGCTTTCTGATCCTGATGTTACTGAACCTCAACTCCTGCCAAGCTTTAACCTTTGCTAATACTTAGCTTAGTATTGTGATTTGTTTTAGGCACAATGGAAAGGTTCAGTAATGAGAAAACTGAACCTACAATTTGTTTTTCAACCTAGACACATGCAGGCAGCCATAAATGGATTTTAATCCCTTTTTATCCCCAACAAGTACTAAATTCACTGAAAAGTACTTCCTTATGATGATGCTGCTTGAAACACACACCAAAGCTGGATAATAAAGAGGGTGACATACATGTGAATTGCTATCACTTGGTGCAGGATTGTAGAATGAGTTTGTCTGTTGGAAAGCAAAGGTGGACGTTTAAATAGAAGAGCGACAATAGCAACACATTTTTAAAGCCTTAACTAACAAAATCCATTTAAATTGCTTGCTGAGGTTTTAACATTTTAAACATTCAAAAACACTTAGCAATTATGGATATCTGGATAGTAACCCACGGTAATCATGACAATGTTTGTTTTCATTGTTCTAAGTGCAGCTTCCTGAAAAAAAAGTATGGGTTACTGCTCAGGTGCAAATTTGCCCAATGTTTGTAAATTCTGAAAAAAAGTGATCAACCCAATCACACACCAGCCACAGTTCTTGTTTTTCTTCACCCATTGGAGTCTATGGGTGCCTTTTTCACAGCAAAACCAGGTAAACAAGTTCATCTGGTTTCTAGCTTTAAAACAAGGTCAACAAGTTGTATATAAGAGGGGGCTATTTATTAAAACTCATTTTTTTTCTATGGGAATTGCGTATGTTATGTGATACAGAGTGAATTCACATCAGACTTTAGGACTTTTGTATATTTTATTCTCCATGTAAAAACTAGGTAGAAAAAGTATTTGAATGCATAAAACAACCTTAAAATGTTATGTTCTCTGGTAATATTTCCTGGTTTTCTGTTGTAGCAATCCTATTTACTGAGCTGAAAGGCAGCTAATGGCAAATGAGCAGGTGTTTACAAGCATGTTCCCAAATGGCTGCCTCTCTACTCACTAGACAGTAGTGCCAACCCCATGATAACCTTCTTTTAACCTAAGTAAAAAACTAGCTTTTATATTTTAATACTGCTACAGACAAAAATGTGTATATAATGTATACATTACTGATTTATTTTACTCTTATTATGAATTTATTTCATTATACATTTTGTTTCAGACTTTAGCTCCTCGTTGTAGGTAAATAAATACATTCAGAAGTTGAAAAGCTACTTAAATAAAGCATGTCCTGATCTCAACAATAAAACCTCTTCAGAGAAAATGATGGAATAAAATAAACATAATGATGAATATGCTTCTATGCACAATGCTAATTTGTCAGTTTGGCAGTTTTATTGAGCAAACTACAGTAAAACAAATAAGGGAGATGAACGTGTGCTTGCAGTAATGCAGAATAATGTAAAATAGGAAAACTGTCATACAAATATTTACAAATAATGCGGATCATCAGAATTACATTAATGACATTTTGCCATAAATCTATTATATTACATTTCTCTTGATCACAGTATTTTTATTTCATCAGTAGTTCTTTTTCCCCTCTTTGCATACTTCAAACTTTTGTTAATGGTTAAAGCAGCTGTGCAATTGCCAATCTACTAATAATGCAGCATTACTTCATAGCAGCCTTCAGGGTTAAGTCCCAGTTGATGCAACAAGATTTACCAAAAAGAATTCTGTTTGCATATGGGCCATAAGTATGTAAATGTCCCTCCCAATAATTCCTTTAGTGAGGATTAAAAGTCTCTTAGTTTTGGTTTTAAATGAATGCTATGTGCAATAGATGAGCCACATGAATAGGTTTTTTTTCTTTTCTTTTTGTAAAGAAGACCACTGTATTTACTATATTTACTATTTCCTTAAGGAAAGCGATTTCTTTTTAAATGATCATACGATAATTTATTAGCAGTGATAAAGGATGTATAAAACTGTTAACATTATTCATTATAATTTACATTTTGTGTGTAGCATACTTGTTTGTTACAACCTTAGTTTATATTTGAGTTAGTCAATGTTTCTTACCTTTCTAAGTTTTAAAAATAGTCACTACTAATATGTACAGTGCGTATAGATAACTGAATGTGATAATGAAAGTAATTTATGGTGATACCATTAGATATGGATGAAATGGCTGTGACTAAACTTGTAAAAACACAATCATTTTGCATTGATCAAGCTGCAGTTTGGCCATGAATTAATGTTGATTTTTCATGTTAATGGACAATTTATTGCTCCAAAAGCTGCAAATTGGACACAGATCAGAAAACTGGCATCCTAAAGGTTGTGAATCAACATCAAATCAGATACAGAAAGTATGCAAGTATTCATACAAATGGTAGTTTAATTAAAAGTGTTTTAGTTGAAAAAAAGTAATTGACAAGGCCCACAAATCAGTATCAGTTCTGTTGACAAATGATATATTTATGTAATATGTATACTTATTCTCATATACACATGCACATAAGTATTCCTGGTTATAAGGGTTCTTTAATAAAATAGTTCAATCAAAATATATATATTTATTTACAAAAGCTATTGACACATATCGATAGAAATAATACACATAAAACAAGTTACACTACATAGAATGTATAAAATTAGTTACAAAGACAATTACAAATATGGATATGTTGGATCTAAATCCATTGCCTCCCTGATATACATCCTTCCATTGGGTCTGTGTCCTCACTCCAGGACTCTGACTAACTAAACCTATTGTATTAACCTAAAGACTGAACATAGGTACGTGTCAGGTTCTTATTGGTCAGTGACCAATAAATTAATCTTGGGGAGTAGGGCATGGATTATTGAGGCAGTACATTCAAGTATCAGAACAATGGAAGATGGAAAATACAGTTTGGAGACAGGAAGGACTGCATTCTAAGCTGCTCTTGGTCAAAGGGGAGGGGACTTAACAACTTTGTGCTAAATAGGGTGTCCTGATACCATCTAAGATGTAAATTACATAACATTCTTAAATACACCACACAAAATATACATATAATATACACTGCTGTATATATTAAAGATATGACACAAGCAAGTCTCCTTAAGGTAACAATTTCCCACTGCAAGTAGTAATATGCACAACTAACTCTTGTGTAGTAACCCTATCCCTTTAGAGTGAGCAACTGCTCTATGCAATATACAGTATTAGGTTACCAGTTCAATAGAAAACGTAATGGAGGTGGTAAAACATACATTTTACTTTTTCATTTAAAATCTCACAAAATAAAGGTAATAGTAGCAACCCCCCCCAAAACCACAGGTTGTAATGGTAGAAGCATAGGTGTCATTTACAGCAGGGAAGAGAAAGTGTAAAGAATGAGTGCAATCTGCCATGCCATGCCCCTTATTGCTTTTACATTTTTGTCCAGGGTATTTGCAAATTACGTGGTTTAAAGAGCAAATAGTAGGTTAATATCAACTGTATTCAGAGGATCTGAATGAATGTATGTATATTTATTCAGAGTGGTTCTCTGAGCTCTTTTGCCATTGAAATAAATTTTCTTATTTTAGCATGTTCTGGTATATTAGAAATTGTAAATATTTTAATACTTCTGGGCAGGCTGCAGCTTAACAGCTGTCTTTCAAGGCCATACGTGTTAGCAACCATAACAATCTATGCACTTCCTAGATTCACTTAATACAAGGGTTGCTGGCATTACCAGTCTAATAATGCAGATATCGTAGAAACTAAATTGCAAACGTGTTCAGCCTGAATAAGTGTACATCAGTTATTTTTTTGTTTATATTTTTTTATTTAGATTCCCTTTAAAGAGGAGAATACTTACATAAAAACCTCTTTTTCACCCCATAATTTTCCAAAAAAGCAACCCAAGCTTAAAGGGCATCAGTTATTAGTGCTACTCCAGCAGAATTCTGCACTGAAATCCATTTTTCAAAAGAGCAAACAGATTTTTTTTTTAGACATATTGTCAGTTTCCCAGCTGTCCACAGTCATGTGACTTCTGCTCTGATAAACTTCAGTTACTCTTTACTGCTGTACTGCAAGTTGGAGTGATATCACCCCCCCCCAGCAGCCTAACAACAGAACAATGGGAAGGTAACCAGATAGCAGCTCACTAACACAAGATAACAGCTCCCTGGTATATCGAAGAACAGCACTCAATAGTAGAAACCAAGTCCCACTGAGACTGATTAAGTCACATTAAGTAGGAGAAATTACAGCCTTCCAGAAAGTAGTTCCATCCTAAAGTGAAAGCACAAGTCACATAACTGAGGCAGCTGGGAAACTGACAATATGTCTAGCCCCATGTCAGATTTCAAAATTGAATATAAAAAAATCTGTTTGCTCTATTGAGAAATAGATTTCAGTGCAGAATTCTGCTGGAGCAGCACTGTTAACTGATGCGTTTTGTGTTTTCCCATGACAGTATCCCTTTAATTACAGAATAAGATAATTCTCCAATAAAATCATCCATACCACCGCTACTTCAATCAATGTTGCGGCTCATTTATCAATGCTGGGCAAATTTGCCCATGGACAGTTACCTATAGCAACCAATTGATTGGTTGCCATGTGATAATGCCCATGGGCACATGTGCCCAGTGTTAATAAATGACCCGATCTAACATACTGAGTTTACTGTAATAATTATACTTGCCAATATTACAAACTTTTGAAGGATTTTCTTTTCTTAAAAATGTTGTTTAGAGCTTCAAATTTAACAAAAAATGCATTTATTGTCATTGGCAATTATTGTAAACTGAGAAAAGGGATTCAAGTATAAACAGAGCATAAACAAAGCAGGCAGGATTGTCATTTGAGGATACTCTTGCATCAGTTGAATCACTGGTCCTGTCAAACTCTTGTTGTTGTAGAAAACTCAGTGGCTGCTGGTACTCTGCCATTATGCTTTATCCCTTGATAATATACTACAGTATATAATCCTGTATGCTTTAGTCCAGCAACACTTGGGTAGAACAACAGTGCTATGTAAGATAAACGGTATGGCCACCATAAATCTATTTAGCTGCAAAATGTACTAATACCAAAATAGTACTGCCCTTATTAGGATTAGTTGTGATACTAAACTCTATACTTAGTATAGCTATGGGTATATATAATTTATGTGTAAAAAAATATGGAGGGGTGTGTGTATGGTTGCTGGGTTTTCATTTGGAAGGGTTGAACTTGATGGACTTTGTCTTTTTCAACCTGACTTAACAATGTAACTATGTAATGTATTTAAGAAAACAATAAATATTGGATTTAAAAAATAAATTTTGATTGAATAAACACTTGAAAACTTTTCATAAGACTTGTGAAAGCTAGCTTTATCCTTCGTTATACTTCTACTGTTTTGGCTGTTTGCACCCAGGCAAATTTTACTGCTTTACGCGTTGTGCTGGCTTCCTGAACTCACTCACTCACTCTCTCTCTCTCTCTCTCTCTCTCTCTCTCTCTCTCTCTCTCTCTCTCTCTCTCTCTCATCTATATATATATATATATATATATATATATATATATATATATAAGTCCCATGGGTGTCCGCACTCTTTTCTCGTAGTTTGCTGAGGTGCACGATCAAATATTGTATTATATATGATGAAGGGATCAGCACACTCATTTGTAGATGAATCAAAACGTGCTTTATCCTTGATAAAGGTCCCCAGGTGGGACCGAAACGTTGGACACAATGCTGTGTTAAATAAAAGCACGTTTTGATTCATCTACAAATGAGTGTGCTGATCCCTTCATCATATATATATATATATATATATATATATATATATATATATATATATATATATATATATATATATATATCTCATACCACCATACCACTTTGAGAAAGGCTTCTGATGGAGCCGAAACTTTAGTTTTCTGCTGTTCTACAAATTAACTTACTTCACATTTTTAAGTCCTGTGAGTGCTGATCCTTTTGGAATGGATATATTATATATATATATATGGGATCCATTATCCCATAGACTCAATTTTTTACATACAATGATCCAGAAGACGCCGGTCAAAGCAGGAAGAAGACGCGCGTGGGAGAAGATGGCGACTGTGAACTCCGTGGACAGGACCTGCGCAGAGGGGTGAGTAACAAGTTAGGGGCATTTGCCCAGGGGGACAGGTAGGCCAGGGGGAAGGAGGGAGGGGGGCAACACAGGGGGGGAGGGGTTTTGCGCCCAGGGGGTTTCCTTCTAGTTTAAATATGTTGCAAAATATGGACAAACAATCCCTGTTTCGTTAAAAGGGTGGGGCATTTTTTAGTGGAAGTATGCACGAAATGTCTCTGTCTTAAATATATTGATAATGGGTTGAGTGCAGAGGACCTCTCGTATTTGGCTGTGTGTGTTTTGTGGTCGCGGCCTCATTGCACCCACGCCTAATGTTTTTGGAAATTGGTGGGGAGCACAACTTTCCCTTGTTTGTTATATATATATATATATATATATATATAGTCAAATCCAAGAGTCCTAATAAAAGGGCAGCCAAGTATGGAGGTTTACTTTGAAAGCAGCAAGTTAAGTTGCAGGTAATACCTAGTCCCTTTGTAAAATGTATAATGAAGCAATAGAATTCTTAATGAATCAGATAAAATTGAGCATAGGACTGGCCAGATATGGGATGACTTTGACGTAGTTGGCCAGCTTAAATATATTGCAATATATGGACAAACAATCCCTGTTTTGTTTAAAGGGTAAGGCATTTTTTAGTAGCAGTATGCACAAAATGTCGCTGTCTTAAATATATTGATAATGGGTTGAGTGCAGAGGACTCTTGGATTTGACTATATGTATTTTGTGGTCACAGCCTCATTGCACCCCCGCCTAATGGTTTTAAAAAATAGTGGTGAGCACAACTTTCCCTTGTTTGTTATAGTTTATACAGGAGCAGTGACCAGCTCCATGTTGTAGCTCCCACCCTTCCCAGCTATAGTCAGGTGATCCCACTGGTGTCTAATAAAAGGGCAGCCAAGTATGGAGGTTTACTTTGAAAGCAGCAAGTTAAGTTGCAGGTAATACCTAGTCCCTTTGTAAAATGTATAATGAAGCAATAGAATTCTTAATGAATCAGATAAAATTGAGCATAGGACTGGCCAGATATGGGATGACTTTGACGTAGTTGGCCAGCTTAAATATATTGCAATATATGGACAAACAATCCCTGTTTTGTTTAAAGGGTAAGGCATTTTTTAGTAGCAGTATGCACAAAATGTCGCTGTCTTAAATATATTGATAATGGGTTGAGTGCAGAGGACTCTTGGATTTGACTATATGTATTTTGTGGTCACAGCCTCATTGCACCCCCGCCTAATGGTTTTAAAAAATAGTGGTGAGCACAACTTTCCCTTGTTTGTTATAGTTTATACAGGAGCAGTGACCAGCTCCATGTTGTAGCTCCCACCCTTCCCAGCTATAGTCAGGTGATCCCACTGGTGTCTAATAAAAGGGCAGCCAAGTATGGAGGTTTACTTTGAAAGCAGCAAGTTAAGTTGCAGGTAATACCTAGTCCCTTTGTAAAGTGTATAATGAAGCAATAGAATTCTTAATGAATCAGATAAAATTGAGCATAGGACTGGCCAGATATGGGATGACTTTGACGTAGTTGGCCAGCTTAAATATATTGCAATATATGGACAAACAATCCCTGTTTTGTTTAAAGGGTAAGGCATTTTTTAGTAGCAGTATGCACAAAATGTCGCTGTCTTAAATATATTGATAATGGGTTGAGTGCAGAGGACTCTTGGATTTGACTATATGTATTTTGTGGTCACAGCCTCATTGCACCCCCGCCTAATGGTTTTAAAAAATAGTGGTGAGCACAACTTTCCCTTGTTTGTTATAGTTTATACAGGAGCAGTGACCAGCTCCATGTTGTAGCTCCCACCCTTCCCAGCTATAGTCAGGTGATCCCACTGGTGTCTAATAAAAGGGCAGCCAAGTATGGAGGTTTACTTTGAAAGCAGCAAGTTAAGTTGCAGGTAATACCTAGTCCCTTTGTAAAATGTATAATGAAGCAATAGAATTCTTAATGAATCAGATAAAATTGAGCATAGGACTGGCCAGATATGGGATGACTTTGACGTAGTTGGCCAGCTTAAATATATTGCAATATATGGACAAACAATCCCTGTTTTGTTTAAAGGGTAAGGCATTTTTTAGTAGCAGTATGCACAAAATGTCGCTGTCTTAAATATATTGATAATGGGTTGAGTGCAGAGGACTCTTGGATTTGACTATATGTATTTTGTGGTCACAGCCTCATTGCACCCCCGCCTAATGGTTTTAAAAAATAGTGGTGAGCACAACTTTCCCTTGTTTGTTATAGTTTATACAGGAGCAGTGACCAGCTCCATGTTGTAGCTCCCACCCTTCCCAGCTATAGTCAGGTGATCCCACTGGTGTCTAATAAAAGGGCAGCCAAGTATGGAGGTTTACTTTGAAAGCAGCAAGTTAAGTTGCAGGTAATACCTAGTCCCTTTGTAAAATGTATAATGAAGCAATAGAATTCTTAATGAATCAGATAAAATTGAGCATAGGACTGGCCAGATATGGGATGACTTTGACGTAGTTGGCCAGCTTAAATATATTGCAATATATGGACAAACAATCCCTGTTTTGTTTAAAGGGTAAGGCATTTTTTAGTAGCAGTATGCACAAAATGTCGCTGTCTTAAATATATTGATAATGGGTTGAGTGCAGAGGACTCTTGGATTTGACTATATGTATTTTGTGGTCACAGCCTCATTGCACCCCCGCCTAATGGTTTTAAAAAATAGTGGTGAGCACAACTTTCCCTTGTTTGTTATAGTATATATATATATATATATATATATATATATATATATATATATATATATATATATATATATATATATATATATATATATATATATACATATAATATAATTTTTTAAAATGATTTCCTTTTTCGCTGTAATAATAAAACAGTACCTCGTACTTGATACAAACTAAGATATAATTAATCCTTTTTGAAAGCAAAACCATATACAGGTATGGGATCTGTTATTCAGAATGCTCGGGACCTGGGGCATTCTGGATAACTGATCTTTCTGTAATTTGGATCTTGACACATTAAGTCTACTAGAAAATCCTATAAACATTAAATAAACCGAACAGGCTGGTTTTGCTTCTAATAAGGATTAATTATATCTTAGTTGGGATCTAGTACAAACTACTGTTTTATTATTAAAGAGAAAAAGGAAATCATTTTTAAAAATTTGGATTATTTGTTTATAATGGAGTCTATGAGAGACGGCCTTTCCGTAATTCGGAACTTTCTGGATAAAGGGTTTTTCTGGATAATGGAACCTATACCTGGGATTTAAGGCCCAGTCCTTTGCCATATTCCACTTCCCATATAATGGCATTTAGCAATCTGTCTAACCTCATTAGGAAGCCAGGAGGCAAAATAGTTCCTCACAGATTCATCTATGCCCAGGGAAAGGGTTGTAATTTCAAAAGAATGCCTGTACCAGATTGAGGCAGTGGTTTTAAAAAAAAATATTCATACACAAAAGGCATACTTTGTCTAATATTTGCCCATACACTGTGAAAAAAATTCAAATATTGTTTGTATCGCCAGTGGCTCTGCATGAAAATATAGCAAAAGGCGTTAATTCACAGAGAACCAGATTTCAAAGCTTTTATATTACATGACCCTTTCCACTTGTTTGATGGGCTGTTGAGAAGCTCTTTAAATTCAAGTGAAGTGTTCCAAAGAACTCTTGATTTTATTATGCATACTGGTGCTCTTTTAAGTATGCAAGGGAGCTGAAGTGGAAATATTATGCAGTTTGTGCCCATCAGGGAATAAAACAGAAGGTAAAACCAGCGGTCTTTTAGTCTAGATGGTTTTTCATTTTGGAAGTTTAGAATGCTTTGCTAGGAAGTCTAGAAAATTCACTGATCTTTTACTAAGCAATGATGCTCTTGGCAAAAAAGTGGAGCAATTAAAGTACATATTTTAAGTACTAATTATAAAAAGTAATAGGTTGCCTCAAAGTTTCTAACAGAAAATAAGAACCAACTTGCTAGTATAATTAAACAAGAACCAGTAGATATCTGTGGAGCATGATTAAAATACTAAGTATTCAACTAATTAAACTAAATAAGGGTGTCGACCACTGTGAGAGCAACACAGGATTGAATATTACCATGTCAAGAAATATATAATATGTCAAGTAAAAATGATAGGATCCGAGAAGCACAAATTCTAATAATAAATGCAATTTAATAAATGCATGGTAAACTGTTAATAAATAAATAAATATATAAAGAACCGAAATATAAAAGGTTGTTAAAGGTAAATTTAAAATAGACCATGTGGCCTGTGGTCATCCAATAATGTCTCTAAAGCTGGCCATAGACTCAAAGATCCGCTCATTTGGCGACATCGCCAAATGAGCGGATATTTCCCCGATATGCCATTATCGCCATGGCTACATCGGGGTAATGCGAACGTTCGGCCATATGGCTGATCGATCGAATTACCATACGCCAAGGGGCTCTGATGGGTTGGTCGGGTAAAAATCAAACCTTCCCAATCGATATTGTGGCCAGATATCGATCGGGAAGACCCGTCGGAAGCCCCCATAGACGGGCAGATAAGCTGTCGAATTGGTCCAAAAGACCGATATCGGCAGTTTTATCTGCCCGTGTATGGCCACCTTAACTATCACTACAATTTAGCTTAATTAAACATAGTAAACAAATGCATATTTTCAGTACAGCTGATTATTTGCATCAATATGAAATATATACTGTGTATAACAAAGTAGGTAAACATTTGACACATTACAAATGTCACACATAAATATATTAATAAAATGAATAAATATACAATGTAACGTTGCTGGCTAAAAGCTAGGGAATCGACAGACAACTATAAAAGCTACTATAAGCAAACTAAGGCCCATGTTAATAATATTGTGTAAAACGTTGTAAGCTTACATTTACAAAACAAAGTAGTAATGCCTATGGGTAAATGGCACATGGCTCTATTATTCACATGTGAATTAATGCCTTGCATTAGAAAATATAAAAAAATGTCAATTACCAAGGGCTTATCGTAATAAAAGTTGTGAATGGGACCTGGCATAACGCATTCTGGTCAATTAAAAAATAAGGCACTAAATGCTTATTTATAGTAACATTTTTCAAGAAAAAGTTGTATAATTGTGCATCATTTGACATGCTTTACAATGGCATTGCAAAGGCTATGTGAGATTTATAGCTGTTTTTTTTTTTAAAGCAACTTTATAAATATGCACCTTTCAAATTAAGGGAAAATCTGTTTTGTTGTAGTTGTGGCAGCAAAAGATTTCACTATAGCAGCTTATTTCTCATGCTTAAAAAGTTGCTCAAATGGTAGGATTTGTAATACTGTTTTCAAATTAAGAGACAGTGACACCTGCGGTAACTTTATGTAAGCAAGGTTTTCAACAAAATAAGTCATGTTTCACTTTTACCCAACATATGCAACAAATTCTTCTGAAACCAGACTTTTCCAATGGATGTCTGTATAAATAGGAAACCTGCTCTTGGGTGGTGCCTCAGCTGGTATTAAGGCAAATGAATCCAGGAAAAATGCAGATATATACTGTAACTCTCTCTTGTTTACTCTCTCAGGCCTTAGCCACGTGACGAATCGTTCATCAAAATCCCTCCGTGGAGTTCAGCCCTTCTTCATGCATTTAAATCCAACAGTAACTGCATTTCATTGAGAAACTAAAGTCTTTCCGACCCAATCAGTTTTTATCTTGTCGGATGAACAAGCAGCAAGCTGTGTTCCCATCCAACAGGCGTGTCTTGTTGAATGGACAATGTTTCATGTAGTTTACCCATCATATTTCAATATCAGTCTCATTATATTCGGACCCATGCAACTACATCCAACTTGACATATGAGTTCTGTCACTCTGACACCATCATATAAAAGCACTCATTGAGTTTAGCCCTAAGGAGTCAGTGTTAGGAGTGCTAACATTTTTAACAAATACAGGTTTTAATTAAAATCACATTTACAAATAATTTTAAAACCAGTAAAATTGTGTAATCCATGTGTCATGGAAAGTTTAAAAGTAGAATTAACATTTTCTTTAACTATGCAAAAAAAAAAATTAGGTGGAGGACACCTTTAAATAGAAACCAGATAAAAAAGTCAGTTGTGTCCCTTATTTATGTGTAGATGCTATACTCTTTTTCCTTCTAATGATTCCAAAGTTTCATAAAGTGATTTTATATTAAAGAGTTGATTATTTTTAATGTATCTCTTTACATCCAATACTTGATCAGTGTTCTACTGGGATGAGCTATACTTATTGAGATATAATGCATCTACACTGCTCCTTTACTATAGTAGTAGTAATATAGTAACTGTAATTTAAAGCCTCATAAACTGCTGCTTCTGAAATAAGAGTGCATTGAGAACATTATTACCCAATTTCCCAGGGTATCCTTTTTATTAGCTAGCCATATGTACAGTGTACTGGATCACATACACAAATATGCACTCAGACAGACAACACTATTTTGATGGGAGATTATCAAATATTATCTTTTAGAAAACTAAATACAGAAATGGAATATTTTTGTCCATTGACCTCAATTAATATTTCTTTGATTATTTGTGTTAGTTTATTTTTATCAGAGGATAAAAAATTCAAGAGAAAATACTTGAAAACATTTTACTTTTTACAAATTTTGTGGAAATAACTTTCTCAATCATAATTTCTGCAATAATTTTGCATGAACATGGGCCTCCAAGTACATAAATCTGACCCATAATGTACAATTGTTCTGAAATGTTTTTCTGACTATATTTTGAAGCATATTTCATTGATACAACCATGTTCATTAATTTTTTTTTCATGTGTTACTTTAGCAATGCACTTTTTCACTTTTAAGTCTTGATGCTTAAGTGCGCTACTGATTGTATTGAGTACTATTTGACTTTTAAAGCCTGGTACTTTTTATTTTAATAAGATCATATTGATGTTCTGCTTTTCACACCATGTAATTTAATCAAATTGTGAATTGCCAGACTGAAATATCATAAAATGATACCTTATATGGACACCTATGATCAATAAACATACAATAAGCTGATATGATTTAGTCTGTAGATTTGTGGTTACTGTATACAGTTCAATAGTTACAGTATTTGCTTTATACAAAACATTTGAACCTCTCTCTCTCTCTCCATATATATATATATATATATATTGTGTTGTCATGATTGACACAAAAATGTAATCAGTCAGGAGTCTCTTTGAAAGTTTCAAATGATTAGTGATGCATAAATCTGTCCTGTTTTAACTTAGCCACAAAATTTGCAAAATGGCAAAAAATTCATAGCATTTTGTTGAGCAACAATTTGTTTTGTTGCATAACATTTTTGTAGCAAAAGAATTGAGTCTATGGGTGTTTTTGGGGTTTTTTTCTGGTTAGGGATACCAATAAAATGTTTTTTTTCCTTACTTTCAGGTCTTGCTGACTGTGTTGAGCAAATGTTTTGCTTTGCGTCGAAATTCACAAATTGGCATTAAAATTTGCTGAATTTCATTGGAGTCAATGTGAAGCATATTCACATAAATTTTTCTTTCAGTATACTGCTGCAAAAGTGTCCTACATTTTAGAGGACCTCATATCCACTATGCTGCATCTGCTTTCAAAATAGAAAAAAAGACTCCCATGTATTATCGTTGTGGTCTGGTAATAGTATCTACTACTACACTTGGAGGCTTATTTATTAAAGGTCAGATTTTAGTGGTTTTAGAGGTTTTTGAAACCACTACTATACTCTACAACCACAACTGTCTAATGGGGGAATGTAATATGTTTCAATAGCTCAAAAAACATTTGGAAACATTTTGATTGCACCATTTTTGAATGATTAAAGACCTCAATGACTACATCTCAAAGTTTTAGATCAAATTGTTTTTGCGAACATTCGCAGTGTGTGTAATAACAATGTAATAACAATTGCAATCAAAATATTTAACAAAACTCTAGAGCAGGTGTTAAAGGTTCGCAATTGCAATTAATATTTGCAATGCAATAAAAGCCTAATGAATATTAAATTGTGACAGGCACATTTTTATTCGCAAAGTTTTGCTCTTTGTAAATTTTATTACATGTCTCCCATAGGGACAAATTTACTAAGCGGCGAGAATTTGCCAGCGATGACTTCGCAGGCAGCACAGTACTTTGCCAGGCAAAAATTCGCTGACACAACGCTAATTCAATTACATGCAAAGTTGCGTCCAAGGTGCCGAATGCTGGCGAAGTTGTATTGTATGCGGTGGGAAGTTAAAGTTCAATGGACGTATATGTTGCAGCAAATAGATTACATTACACAAGCCATGGGAAGCTTAATAAAAGAAAATAGAGTTGTTATAATGCCCTACACATGAGCCCAAATATAGTTTATGTGCCATATGTTAGGAAATGCAGGGGGAAGCCGGATACCCCCAAAAAATCTTACTTTACACTCTTTTGCAGCCTATCACCCTAAAAAAAGCTAAATATGCCAGCGTTTTTTGGGAATTTTCAACTAAATTTTTAGGAAGTCCTATCTACTGTATTGCACTTCGCCTGGTCTGAGGTGGTGAAGGCAAATCTGGTGCAAGAGGTAACGTTCAGTAAAATCCGCATCTCAGTGAATTTGAACAGTTACGTCCCTTTGCCAGAGTGCAACATCGCCTGGGTGCGACTGAGTGCCAGGATAACATGATGAGCAAATTTTTTGTCTGCTATGCAACAATTTTGTCTACCATGTGTCTTTCTCTGTCACGCAAAACTGACTGTGTGGAGAATTTTGGCACTATTTTAAGAAACTATTTGCAGGTGGGGAAATTCATGGCGAAAAACATGGTGAAATAATTTACTACTACAGATGGTGCCATTTTGGATGGGGGAGATGTGACCAATTTAAATAAATGTTAGGAAATTTACAGATTTACATGTCATTATCCTTAAAATTCACCAAAATCCTTTAGATTACTCATGACTACATTTTACAACTTTTATAACATTATGCAATACTTAATTCCAAACATTTTAACATCTAAGGTAATAAGTGATTAGTGATGGGCAAATTTATTTGCCAGGTGCGAATTCGCTGCAAATTTGCGCGATTCAACACCAGCGAATAAATTCACGAAACGCCCGCAAAAATTAGCTGGCGAAATTTCACCAGTGTCAAAAAAAATTGTGCCGTTTTGCGAATTCAGCGAAACGCCGCAAATTTGCCCATCACTATTAGTGATGGGCGAAACTGCGAAAAATTTGCAAAATGGCGCCGGCATCTCATTTTTGACGCCGGCGTCCCCCAGCGGTTTTGCCAATTTATTTGCTGGCGGTGAAATGTTGGAATTCGCCGCAAATTCTCGCCTGCCAAATAAATTCGCCCATCAGGTAATACTAAAATAACAATAATGCCAAATATTTAGAGAATGTTTGTGTTTTAGATGCAAGAAATTTTGTAACCTAAGCTTGAAAAGCTACAGAGGATTCCTCAACAGGGAAACAAATGCTGTTAACACATAGTGACAGAGTAACAATGATCAAAAGAAAACAATGCTGACTCAGACAAGAACCCTGAGTAAACAAGATCAAATTCTATTTTGTGTTCATATACTGTAATGAGAACTATCTCTCTGTTAGACACATCATTAAAACTACTTGTATACTTTGCAGAAAGGACAAGAATTTTGGTAATTTATTTCCTCCACATAAATAAAGAAGAGACATAAGAAATTATCACATCTTAACCACAGGAAGCTTATCTTTTTCACTTTAAGAATTTGATTGTTCTGTACTTCTGTTGCAATATTTTCAATAGCAAATATACTTCTCCAGTTACTCCTCCAAAACAAGGTTTTAAATGTAGATAGAAGATGACTTATAATGGCAGAAGGACTTATCTTTGTCATAAGAATACTCTTACAGCATTCCCCGCTTTTCTGAACTTACATGTTAAAATAAAAATAAGGGCTAATGAACATGATGATACTTATTGGAAGCTGGCAAATAATGTAAATGTTCATTTAGTATAGCATTTCAGATACACTGATCATATTTTTTATTATAATCTTTATTTTGTTTTATATTTTCATTATAGTCAACAAGAATAACATCTCAACATTTTCATTGCATTGATATCTTACATTCTCCATACTTTTTGTATGTTAAGATATTAAAAGAAAAAGACAAAAGAAGAGAAAGGAGAGAGGTATTCACTATTACTCAATAACACAAGTCTTTCTGTCGATTCTGTCCATATTCCTCTTACACTTTAGAAGAGCAGCATGTTTTAGTCCCTGTTTTATCTTGCTTGATAGTACCCCTCTTGATGATTTGTGGCACTTGTTGACCTTAACCCCAAAACCTACCAAAATAAACAATAATAATAAACACCATAATGAGATAAGAAAGAAAAAATTAAAAAAGAAGGGAAAAACTGTTAAAGAGAGACTCAAGAGAAACAACAAAAAATTGTGCTAGACCTTTTTCATTATTTTGCAGAACAACCTTCTATTTTTCTTTAGGAAATTTACTGTGAAAAGTTTGTTCATGTCCGGTTACATATTTTTAAGAGTATCTGATTCCAAAAACAAAATTCATACTGCCCAAGTCTTAAAAAATAATGTTTGTTTATCATGTAAATACGATATCAGTTCCTCCATGCGCATTACATGACCCATTTCAGAGATCCATTCGCTAAATGTGGGTGGGATTATGGATTTCCAATATCTAGGTATAACTGTTCTTGTGATTCAGATCATGTTTTATCTCAATTTTGTTTGTCTTTTTTATTTGTAAAATGTTGAAATATATTGCTATTTCTGGAAGGTGTCATAATTAGACATTTGATTAGAATAACAATGCATGTTTTGTCTACAGTAAAAAAGTTAAAACCCTTATAAAAATTGCTGTTGGCTGAACTTGACTGTTAAATGGCAGAGCCTATGAATTATAAGGGAATCTTAGCACTGACAGTGAACCATCTATTGTGCTGTCAAGGGTTAAAGTGATACTGACACTAAACTTTTTCTTTTCAAAATATTAATATACATTTAGGGGCAGATTTACTAAGCTCGAGTGAATAGTTTGAATAAAAAAATATTTGAATTTCGAAGTATTTTTTTGGGGTACTTAGAACATCGAATTGGTCAAATTCAATCGAATGATTCAAACGTTTCGAAGTAAAAATCGTTCAACCATTCGATAATCAAAGTACTGTCTCTTTAAAAAAAACATAGACTTCATACTTCGCCAGATTAAAGCTACCAAAGTGCAATGTTAGCCTATGGGGACCTTCCCCAGCACTTATCTGAGTTTTTTTTGATCAAATAAAAATCCTTCGATTAATCTCTTAAAATCGCTCGAATAGTTTGATGCGATCGAAGCTGTTGCGCTTCTAATTCAAATGATTTTATTTCGAGGGTCGAATTTGAGGGTTTTTTAAGCCTTGAAAATTCGACGCTTGATAAATTTGCCCCTTGAAGTTACAGATAGGTCATGTTGATTGTTTCTCGCTTGTTTCTGCTTTTGTAAGTAAATGTCACTTGAAGTTCCTAAACCTGACTGTTTTGCCAATCTGACTGTCCCTTCTTAACCTGTCAGTTAGAGTTTCAAA
This sequence comes from Xenopus laevis, assembly GCF_017654675.1. NCBI lineage: Eukaryota > Metazoa > Chordata > Amphibia > Anura > Pipidae > Xenopus > Xenopus laevis. Next base: position 67,192,738 of record NC_054382.1, read on the forward strand.
TGCTAACAGACGCCTGCTGCACAAATATGACAGCCCCCTCATAGAGGAACAGGGTAGTAAGAAAGGTAATGTAAAAGCATCAGGCAAATACTTTTATGGCAAAATTATAAATAGCATTCAAAGACAATGTTATGATTAGTGATGGGCAAATTTGCGCCATTTCGATTTGCCGAAAAATTTACAGCGAAATATGCAAAACAGCGAAAAATTTTCGAAATGGCGCCAGCATCTCGTTTTTGATACTGGCGTACGTTTTTGATGCCGGCGTCTGTTTTTTTTTTTTGGACACCGGCAACATTTTTTTTGACACTTGCGATTTTTTTTTTATTTGCCAGCGGCGAATCGCGCGAATTTGCGCCTAGTGAATAAATTCGCCCATCACTAGTGATGATAGATAATAAAAAAGGTTATTTTGTAATGTCAGTATCTCTTTAATAATAAGAGCTGTAGTCCAACATTAAAGCAACATTGCTGAAGAAAACTTTTGTCTTGCAGTAAATGAGATAAATGTAATATTTTATTTTACACAAAGAAAGCACTTTTTTCACAATCAGATAGCTTGCCTGCAAGTTCACCATAAGAAAGCATTATAACCGAATCAACTTGTGTATTTATACTAATATTAAATAATTTGTGTTAAAAAAAGATTGGTCTTTACTATTCACATAAGGAAAATACACGAAGAATGAAGAAATACAAAAAGTTTGGAAGCTTATGTTAACAATGCTGCTCATCCATTTGGCATGTGTGGCAGTATTTGTACCGCATGGATAGGCATTGTCAAATGTGAGAGTAGCCACTAGTCATTTGTGTTTACTGTCTGCTCATCCAAGGCATTAGCCTGAACAAATGGAACAATGCTATTTTGCCATCTGCATGAATGAAGAATTTGAAAAATATCTTCAACAGGTCAATTCATCATATAACTATTGGGTCATCTAGTGTTTGACCATCTTGAGGTTATTCCAGATGGTTTGTGTTTTTGGATGTAGGTGGAAATAATTAGGTAAAATCAGTGCAATAAAAATTGCTATATCTATAGTATATGAAATTCATGTTACATTATTTTGAATAAATATTTATGTGTTACTCTGACGTGTTTTAATGTGATTTATCTACATATGATGTGTTCAGTTCTGCACATGTAAGCTTATTTTATTCATAGCATAGTGAATATGTTCACGTATACTAATGTTCGCTGTGATAAAAGATTAATATTTTGTTGCCTTAAGCCATCTTACATTATTACTGTGCAATAAGTGCTGCAATTTTATTTCGATGGCTTTGGATACTTTCATGCCCTTGTTTTATTGCATTTTTATTAATTATGCAGTTCCTATGTTTTGAAGGCTTATATGAATCATACCTGTAGAAAATGCAGATTATATTTGTAGCACTATCTTATTTTATCATAATAATGATAATTTCCATTCTCTACCAGAAATAAACATTTATGTTCTCATTTATTCATAAATCAAACTTAAAGTTTAAGCAATTGTAGAGTATTTTAAAGCATTACATTTGTTTTGTCATTTTGGCATAGCTTTGCATAACCCAGTCTTTACAACACATCTAAAATATGCATCCCACTTAGTGATTGCTGCTGTCTGAGGCTTAGACTTCCAGAAAGGAAATGGAAATATAGGCTTATATAGGCTTAACATGTACATAGTAGCAAGAAAGTGAAAAAGTATTATTGGTAGATATAATTAAGAACTTTTCTAAATATAATCCTTTTTTTGTAAAACTCATTTAGACCAAAGTTACTGGGGCTCATTTATTAAAGCAGCGCAGCGCATAAGTGGACGCAAAAGATTGTCTGCGCCATCACGAGCGTGATCGCTAATATATTTGCGTGATATTGCGCATAACACAGAGCTTTTGCGATGGTTTTGTTTATGCGCATTGCGCAAAAGATTGGGCATTTATGTTGCAAACGATGCCGTGGTTGTTAGGGGCGTGGCTGTGGGCGTGGCTACAATGCGCTTGCACTGCGGCCGTCGCAGATTTGCGTCTGTATATGTGCAAAACTGCACCCGGGCAACAGCACCACAATTTTTACGACTGCCTCTTCGTGGCGTAATAGTAACGCTCTTCAAAATGCACATTCCTGCCCAGCTGCGCTAGTATATTCATATTTTTGCGTTTCATGTTGCTTAAAAGAGAATTTTATATATGTGTGCAGAGCCACACTGCTAAACTGGGTTCTGGCAAATACAATGGTGCTGCTGTTGGTGGGGATGTTTGTTAACTCAAAGTTAACTCAAAGATGAACAACCCCTGTAAAGTGCATATTAACCACGCATATTAACCACCCAACATGTTTATATTGACCAAGGTTCCTTTAAGGGTATCAGGTAGGCTAAACACCTTTGCAACCAAACAAATATTAGCACAGAAACAAATGCAGATGCGTCTAAGTGAACGCAATATGCGCAATATGTGACGCAACTAATTTAAGCAGCGCATTCATACATGAGCACAACTAATCCTTACCTTTGCGGTATCTTCCTGTGCGCACAATTTATTATAAGCACTGCGACAGCTGATACGCAGTTTCACACGTCGCACCTGTCTGTGTCTACATTAGAGCACAAATCGCACTGTTAAGGTATCGTGCGCTACATTATTAAATACTCGCATGCGCTGGGCAAATGTCAGGCCACTGCGCTCTTTTTAGCGCTGCGCTGCGTTAATAAATGAGCCCCACTGTGCACAAGGAGATCCACCTGTAGATCAAACATAAAAGACACCATTTTGCTTGATGTATCTGGGGTTGGGTACTTCATGATAGTTTTAAGAGGGTAAATATTTTCTCTAGAACTGACTATTTTGCCCTTCCTACCTCAGAGCTTTTCAAATGCAATATGCTTTCTCAATATGAAGTATTGCTTACCAATTTTATGTTCGCCATCTCATTGTTTTCAAACATATTGGCATTATTGTGCAACTGAGCAACAATCTCTTTTAAATGGTCATTTACTGACCACATAGCAGGGAGCAAAATGTAAAAAAAAGGTGCAAATGACCATGTTCTTTGTACTTTTGCAGCCTGCCCCACCATTAGTGTCTTTGGTCAGAGGGCTTTGTGCACTGACACCCCACCCCACATGAATAGATTACTCAAAGGACTTGCTAAATCAATCTTCTAAAGGTCTATTTCACTGATCGTTTACCCAGGTGAAACAACTGTCTATGGTGTACACCTTATCTCTCTCTCTCTCTTTCTCTTTCTCTCTCTTTCTCTTAATATATAAATATATATATATATATATATATATATATATATATATATATATATATATATATATATATATATATATATATATATATATATATATATATATATATATAAAACCATTTGGAAGTGACTGAGTAAAATGTGAAAATGTGTTAACTTCTTTTATCCAATACTGATAAAATGTGAAAGAGAAAATTGAATATCACAATATCTAAGGCATTAGAAAATCTCTCACTCTGACTGCAACAGCTAAGTGAAGGGGAGGAACCTTTTTTAGACCATTCTATAGACTATTAAATGTGTCATAAATTCACATAATACATTTTATTGAATTATTTTTTTTTATAAGTTTTTGGGAGGGGGTGGCAATTACCAGTAATACAAATTTAATATAGAAGATGGAAAATGAAAGACACTAATAATAAACTTATGTGTGCTCTAACAGAGATACTAAAAAACAACTATATCTTAAAAAGCAGAAGGGGAGAGGAGGGAGATGAAAAGAAAGGAGAAGGGTAGAGGATGGTAAATCAAAAGGAGAAAATAAGACATCTGGAAAAATGTTGAGAAGAGTGAGAAAAAAAGTAGAGAGAAAGAAACAAAACAAACTGGGAAGAGATACTATAATAATCTTATAGAAAATTAGGGCTATAGAGTGGAAGGAGAAAACAAAAGGGACAGAAGGAGAGAATTGAAGGAGGTGAGAAAAACAGAAGAATAAGAATGAGACTAAAAGACAAGGCATAATAAATAGGAATAATGAAATGGGAAGGTTCAACAGAGCAAACAAATACATTAAAATATAGGCTCCCAGCTGAGCATTAATAAATACTAAAATATATATAAATGAATACTGATCAAACTAAAATTGCTTCAGATGTACAGTCATTAATGCATGCATAGACTTATCATACCATGCACAGCTAAATCTATTAGCATGGCTTAAAAAGTTTACTCTAGACTTGAATGTTTAAGACATATCTCCAAGTGATGTTTAAATTAGAGGATTATGTGGACCATTCCAAAACCTTAAGCCTGCTTTAATTTAAAAGCTAGCAGAATTTCACATTTCATTTGGCAGACATTTTTGAACATTTTGTGCTCTCTCACTTAAGGGGCATTTCCTGGGGAAAATGTTTAGTTTATCTAGGAAAACTATACAACATTTTTTTCAGAAAACCCAGACTTTTCTAAGTCTGCCCAAGATTGTGTATTTCCAATTCTGAAACAAGATTTATAGCTCTAAATACCTAAACAAAAAATATACCAAAAGTAGAAAAACGTACCATGGGTGCCAGATTTGATTTGCTATTTAGTTCTCCCTATGTGGAGTTGCAGTCTATAGAATGTTCTATTTGGCATTAAAATGTTTTTTATGCAACCAAAACTTGCCTCCAAGCCAGGAATTCAAAATAAAGCACATGCTTTGAGGCCACTTGGAACACCACGGTGTTGGTTGCTCAAGAGTCACTGGTTGGAGAACACTGGTCTAGATGTTTTACATTTCACAGATGTTAACATCTGTAGTGGGTGAGGAGTACAACACTCCTCACCCAACCTTCCTGTAGGCTTTTTTTTTTTTTTTAGTAATATCAGTTCACTTTGAAAGTTTTCTTCTTGTAGATCTTGTATTGACTTCCACAATTCTCTCTAGGTGCCATTTCATTTTGCAATATTTATATAACCCTTGCTCTGTATGCATTTACATTTGTAGCCCTTTCAGTTGCTTAGAAGAGCCTAAGAGCCTATAGTTGTTAAGTGAAAGGCCAACATCTGGTATGTCAGAGGTTTTATAAAGCTCTGCAATTGTGAGAAAATTTTGAATGGCTATTAAGGCCTAATGAGGTAATTAAAAAACCTTGAAAAAATAGTATTTATCACTGGACAAATAGAAGGGTGCTCAAACTTTTGCACATGTCACAATTATTATTTTCTTTGTCCCTGTGTTTTAATGTTCATAAAATAAAATTGCATTAACATTTGCAAATATTTTTTTTAAACACAGCAGTACTTATTTACTACTTTTTTTGTTACAAAATTAATACAACATGTAATTTGGCCAGGAGAGTCCAAGCTCTGGCATTCAACTACATTCTGATGCACAGCTCACAAAGATCAACTTTTCTAAAATGTTTTCCTGACTATAGCCTTGTTAATATTTCATTAAAGTTTTTTGGATGTTTCAAAATTCCAACATTATAGAACATCTGAATAAACTGCATTAAAATACATAATTATTGCTAACAAACGTGAATAAATCAACAGAACCGTTAGAATAAACAACACTGTACATATAATTTGTATTACAGGTATCTATAATATTCACTGAAATGTTAGAATATGCAATACAGAAGACCAAATATTTCTTCAAACGATGACCTTGAAACAGAAAGCAAGACTAGAAACAGCAGACCAAGGTCTGTCAAAATGATTTCTTATTTCATTTTACTCAAGCATTGCCAAGCTTTATCACTTGTATGCCAAAGTGTTGCAGTAGCGGCAGCACACCTGAAATAGTAAATGTTTTAGTTAAGGCATACATATGCTTCTTGAATTGTCACTATGATTTAGATGTTGTTTGTAGTAAAAGTACGAAGATAACCATTGTTAATTTGAAACAATATATTGTCTGGAAAACTCTGATTTGTTGTCTGGAATCATTAGAGGAAGATGGGTCTTTTTCACTTATTTTACAAAACAACCAGTATAACACAACTTAAATAGTAAGTGAAGGTTTGCCATCACATGTTATATTTAGTCAAGATAGCCCCATCCCTGCTAAAAAAAATCTAGTTTAGATACTCTACAACAGTAGCTTGTTCAACTGCCTGAACTATATTTCCAACAACCTTAGGAAATGTGGTCACCACCATCTTTAAAAAAAGCTCAACCAGAGTCCTGACCCAATAAGTAGAGTTGTGAACCCGGAGAACAAGCATGTTGGGACAAAAATAGTTTGTTTGGTGAGTCAAAAGAGGCAAGGGATTCTGCACATCATTAAAGCCAAAACATAAAAGGGTAAAGTGTAAGCCTATAGAGTGGAGCACTGTGGATTCTCTAAGTCTAAGGTGCTAGGGATTGGAACATTAAAGGGATTCTGCCATGATTTTTATGATGTCATTTTTTATATCTAAATTACACTGCCAGTGCAATTGGGCCAGGGCCCCCACCCCCGCAGGGCCCCCCGGCAGTCACGCGCCCACTGCAGTGGCTGCAGCGCCGCACGGAAGAGGGTGGGGGGTGGGGCCCGGCTGCACGCCCCGCACCAGGGCCCGCCCCCACCTAGTTCCATCTCTGTACACTGCAAATAATTCACTCTACAATATAAATGCCATTCCTGAACCAGCAAGTGTATTTTTGTAATTGTAATATTGGTGTGCAGGCAGCCACCTCAGGTAATTTTGCTTTCAGAAAGAGCCAGCACTTTAGGATTGAACTGCTTTCTGGCAGGTTGTTATTTCTCCTACTCAATGTAACTGAATGTGTCTCAGTGGGACCTGGATTTTACTATTGAGTGCTATTCTTCGATATACCAGGGAGCTGTTATCTTATGTTAGGAAGCTGCTATCTAGTTACCTTCCCATTGATGTTGTTGACTGTTGTTAGGCTGCTGGTGGGGGAGGGAGGGGGAGATATCACGACAACTTGCAGTACAGCAGTAAAGAGTGACTGAAGTTTATCAGAGCACAAGTCACATGACTGGGGACTGCTGGGAAACTGACAATATGTCTAGCCCCATGTTAAATTTAAAAATTAAATATATAGAAATCTGTTTGCTCTTTTGAGAAATGGATTTCAGTGCAGAATTCTGCTGGATCAGCACTATTAATGAGTTTTGAAAAAAAATTCAGATGACAGTATCCCTTTATGATCAAGAAGGTGATATAAACATGATTTAACAAGCAATCGAATAAGGGAAATATTTCTGGGACTGAGACCCAGAAAAATACTGGTGGGCCACTGCTGACCCAGGATTGCTTCTTCATAGGGAAACTGCAGCCTACAGGAGGCCTCTAAGGAGTCTAAAACCACTAAAATGTAATAAATATGCCCCCACATATCAATGACAACATCACACCAACAATGTACTAAATAAGTAAATAAATTCCATATACACCACAGGCATATACTGTATGGTGAGACCCCAAAAGAAAAAAACAATCTTAAGAATAATAACTCAGACATTTATTCAAAATGCCAGTACTATACATTTACAGCAATAAAAATATGCCTAAAGACAGATAGTTATGCCTTAGTATTTCCAAGACAAACACACATTCATAACCTTTTCTATTATAAAAATATTTAGTATTAACCTATAGATACTGTATTACAGCTAGGAAACATATTGATATAACTTGACTATTGCTGCAGATACCATACTAGATAATCTTAGATCCAGTCTGAAAATACTCTCTATATAAGTTCAACACAAAAGTGAAAAGAAGTTATTTAAGCTGTCTGGGGGTTTAAATGAATAAAGGCTAAAGCTATATGAAAGTAAAAAAGCAAATTAAAATTGTTGTCTCGTCATACATGGTTCCCCTAAGAGTATACATACTTCTTTTACCTACTGCACTTTGGGGATTGAAATTGGTTTGCAGTGATCCCCAACCAGTAGCTTGTGAGCAACATGTTGCTCCCCAACCCCTTCGGTGTTGATCCCAGTGGCCTCAAAGCAGGTGCTTATTTTTGAATTCCTGGCTTTGAGGAAAGTTTTGGTTGCATAATAACCAGATGTACTGCCAAAGAGAGTCTCTTGTAGACTGCCAATACACATAGGGGCTACCAATAGCTAATTACAACCCTTATTTGGCAGTGCACCCCCAGGAACTTATGCTTGTGTTGCTCCCCAACTCTTTTTACATCTGAATGTTGCTCACGGGTTAAAAAGGTTGGGGACCCCTGGTTTATTGTGTAACATTTCATTGTAAAAAGAGAATTTTAAATTGAATACAAGCACAAATTGCAAATATTATTCATATATAATATGAATAAACTTCAGTCACTCTTTACTGGCACTTGTATAACAGTGTAACAAACTGTAACCCACAGCACCTTAATACCCCTCTGAATTGTGTCTGTATGTTACCCTCCCATTTAGACTGTAAGCCCTACGGAGTAGGGTCCTCTAGCCTTTTGTTTCCTTGACACTGAGCACTTAATCTGCATTGTAATTATATTTTATATTTATGTGAATTCTATTCTAATAATGCACTTATTGTTACTTTTTATTCCAATGACCCCTTGTTTGTTACTACTAATTTATTGTTTTGTTGTACAGTGCTTTGCCCTCAAGGAGCGCTTTACAAATAAAAATATACATACATACATACATACATACATACATATATTATTGACAGTGAAATGGTCAACTATTTTTTCCTTTTCTAAATGATTTCTATACATTGCTGTATAAATTGCAACCCCTTTACCTACTCTTGGGGGCAGATTCACTAAGGGTCGAATTTCGAAGTTAAAAATACTTCGAAATTCGACCCTCGAATTGAAATCCTTCGACTTCGAATATCGAAGTCGAAGGATTTAGCGCTAAACGTTCGTTCGATCGATCGAAGGATTTTTCGTTCGATCGAACGATTAAATCCTTCGAATCGAACGATTCGAAGGATTTTAATCCAACGATCGAAGGAAAATCCTTCGATCAAAAAAAGTTTAGCAAGTCTATGGGGACCTTCCCCATAGGCTAACATTGACTTCGGTAGGTTTTATCTGCCGAAGTAGGGGGTCGAAGTTTTTTTTAAAGGGAAAGTACTTCGACTATCGAATGGTCGAATAGTCGAACGATTTTTCGTTCGATTCGTTCGATTTCATTCGTATTTGAACGAATTTAACCAATTCGATGGTCGAAGTACCCAAAAAATACTTCGAAATTCGAATTTTTTTCATTCGAATCCTTCACTCGAGCTTAGTGAATCGGCCCCCTAGTGTTTACCTGTTACTGCCAATGAGGTTATTTAGACCTAGTTGTGGCAGTATAACTGCCTGCCTGTAGAGGTCGCAAGGGAATAGGGCACCTTGTCCAACATTCCTCCACTGGTGCCTATCAAGTTTTCAGGATATAATGTGGCAGACCCACCAGAACACTCAGAGACTGTAGGCTAAAGTCCCTCGTCACTAACATTTAATTATTAATGAAACATCAAGAAGCAGGAGGAAGCTGCTCATTTTATTCATTGATTAAGGCCTAACTTTGTTTACCTCTAAAGTTACTTTTTTTTATTACTTATTTATTTTAAAGCTGATGCATGGTTTGGCTAAGGTAGAACAATGCTACCAATTCTCTTTCTGCTCAATTATTTTTCATAATGGGAATGGCTTACATTGTACTTTTCAGCTAAATGAAAAGTCCACAGTGTTGTTACCTTGGCTTTCCATGACTTAAATGGTAAAAATCTGAAGGTGCCAGTGAGCCCTCAAGAATTTCCCATTCAAGTCAATGGGAGTCATAGGAGGTGATTCTGTGCACTTTTCAACTATCTAGAATACAGTATGCCATCACCCTAAATCAAAATCCCTGTGCAGAGAGGGTATTTATTGGTTACAATAATCATAAGCTGTCTTGTAAAAAGGTGCAGAAATCCGGACTTGAAAGGAGGCTAATCAGAACTGCCCTCTACACAAATGTCTATGTTTGTTACTGTTTTTTTTTTTTTAAAACTGAAAACTTTACAAGAAAATAACATAAACTTATCATCAACATGCTGGAAGATGATAGAACACTTTGGTCACTTGAAATTCTACCCAAGTCTTCTGGACAGAACTCAGTCCAATGAGGAGTCAATAAGGTGCATTCCCTTATCTTGAGGAAGTGTGCAAAGTGAACTTTAAGTGCAATCATATTTTTTTCCCACAATGCAGTGTTTTTCTCAATGGGGTGACTTGCTAATAGCACTTTTGCTGCATCTAAAACAATTGCATCCCATTCACCCAAATTGATGTAACTAGGGTGCATTTACACCAAATATTTTCCAAATCTGCCTGGCCTCATTCGCAGTTTTCGTTCTGTGAGTCAGTGGAGGAACTACCGGGGGAGCAGGGGGTGCGAGCGGGCCAGGGCCCGCACCCCCTCAGGGCCCCCTGGCAGCCCGCTTGCCACTGAAAATGCAGGCGGTACGGAGGGGGACGGGGCCCGGCTGTGCGTCATGCACCAGGGCCCGCCCCCCTCTAGTTACGCTACTGCTGTGAGTGACATCTGTGCCCAATTCTTTAGACATAGCTGTGCTGCAGTGATTGATTCAAAGGACTGAGTGAACCCTGGAGCTACCACCTGGTCAGAAGGTGGCAATAGCTTTTACGATGGTTACAATGGTTACGACATCAGTCTATCCTGGCATCTATGAAGCATCATTTTCAGCATTTTTAATGCATTTAGCATTACACATTACATTTTTTTTTTTTTTTTGGTAAAAACTCTCAAATTTATTTGTGAACTATACAAACTTGATTTGAGTTTTAATTAGAATTCAAATTTTGAGATTTATCATACTCTGGCCCTTAAAGAACTAGAATTTGACTATTCACCACCTAAAACTTGCCAAATTACTGTATAAGTCAATGGGAGAGGTCCAAGGATCAATTTGGTGATGATTACACTCTTCCTGACATTCAAGTTTTTTTCGGAGTAGAAAATCTCAAAATCAAGTTTTTTAATTTGGAATCGAGCGTTTATAATTAGAATCTAATTTGATTTGAGTTTTCTGGTAGATCCAATTAGCCGGACTTTAAAAAAGTTTGATTTTTAATAATACATTTTGAATTTCGAATTTATGAGAGTTTAGGGGAGTTTAAAAAAAAAAACTCACATGAATTCAAATTTCGACCCTCGATAAATGTGCCTCTAGATGTATAGACTGTTTTGTAGATATTTAAGAAAATGATGACTTAGTACTTGGTTAGCGGCTAAGTTACTTGTTCTGAACATCACTTGACTACGCCATAGGCACGCACTCCAGCAACTTCTCAGACACAGCGTAAGATCAAAAAAAGTCTTTATTTCACATCAATAACACCAAACGTGTTTCGTGTGTCTCTACACGTAGTCATAGGTAAAAAACATTAAATTTTCCCCCAAGCTCGGAGTTCAGGGCGCAGCACCCGGGCCTCAGACCACAAGCGGTGAGTACTTCTGATCCTTAAAGATTTTATCTGATTAAGCGATAGGTTCGGGGTAGTGACACCCGAACCATAGCGCCGGCTTGGTGAGCGCTTTAAAAACAGCTAAAACCATAAAAATATGTTGTAGCAACCTAGCCGCTAATTAATCAATTGAATGAGCTTGCAGCACCTGTAGATTGTTGGTATGAGTTATGTTGGTATGAGTATTCAATTGTTCTGAACATGCCAAAATTGCTTAACAAAACATCAGCTCTTTAATGCAGACTAGCTGGCCAAGCCCAAATATTTAAATTGAAGTAAACAGAGAAATAAAAATTAATGATTTTTTAATTAGCTTAAATTTATTCTGTATTGTTCCACATAAGCCATAAAAATCTAATTATAAATATATACTGTAGCAGAGGTATTGCTCTTAATTATAACACTCAAAATCAAGCATACCAAAATATAAAGAAGCAATCAAAGGTAATGAGGTGCAAAGTAAAGTAATTTACTAACAATTTAGGCTGGTTATTCTCAGCATACTGTTTACGGTAGTGTAAGCAATTTAGGGGAGCACAACTCATCCATGTCTAATACAAATACTTGTGAGTGATGTCCTTCCTGTAGGTAAATTCATCAGAGATTTATAACAAGAGTTCAGACTAGATTATCTCTTTTATCCTGGCATACAAGTGATACTCACAAAGTATGGTATAATATATAACCGGGTAATATATATTTTTAGTGAAATATCTCATTATTAGTATCAGTAGTATGTCAGAATGTCCACTCAAAATGTATTGTGTGCACATCAAGGAAAGATACTCCCTAGATGTTCTGAACAGTAAGAAATGTAGAATAAAATATGTGCTTAAAGTTATATACAGTACAGAAAATCCACACACTACTGTGAAAACACTTTGTTCTTTATGCAAAATTCAATATCTGCTAAGTTTAGGAATTGCTGCCACTGAGCTTTCTTTTAATAGTTACTTTTGTGAGAATGAAAAGAAGAACTGTAACGTGTAGTTGCCCTGTTACTATGGCAATACCTAAAGTATATTTAAATATAGTATATAAAATCTATAAAAAATGCCTACATACTGTACTATATAGATGTGGGAAAGACTCAAAATGCATGAGGTTATTAAGCAAGGGTAAACTTTGCCTACTAGCTAATGTCTACAGTTTACCCTACTACTTGAAAGACATACCCTCATGTAGATGGAGGTGTCTAAGTCTGTAGCAAACATCTTAGTTCCATCTTCTTTCATTGATTTACATGATTTATTTCTTGTTCTTGTAGTGAGAGAGGGTAAATGAGAAAAAGAAGACTGCTTTCTTGATTAACAGGACAGAACAAGACAGAATGAAAGGAAACATATATATCTATACAATTAAGTAGTATACTTGTGTGGAGGTCAAAGTTCAAAAAGCTACTGTAACTGTGCAGTGTAGATATGGAGTTTTAGATGCCTGCTATAACTATTGATATTGGTTATTATTAGAGATGTCGCAAACTGTTCGCCGGCGAACTTGTTCGCGCGAACATCGGGTGTTCGCGCTCGCCGGAAGTTCGCGAACGTCGCGCGACGTTCGCCATTTTGGGTTCGCCATTGTTGGCGCTTTTTTTTGCCCTCTCACCCCAGACCAGCAGGTACATGGCAGCCAATCAGGAAGCTCTCCCCTGGACCACTCCCCTTCCCTATAAAAACCGAAGCCCTGCAGCGTTTTTTCACTCTGCCTGTGTGTGCTGAAGAGATAGTGTAGGGAGAGAGCTGCTGCCTGTTAGTGATTTCAGGGACAGTTGAAAGTTTGCTGGCTAGTAATCGTTTTGATACTGCTCTGTTATTGGAGGGACAGAAGTCTGCAGGGGTTTGAGGGACATTTAAGCTTAGGTAGCTTTGCTGGCTAGTAATCTACCTTCTACTGCAGTGCTCTGTATGTAGCTGCAGTGGGCAGCTGTCCTGCTTCTGATCTCATCTGCTGACTGCTGCAATAACAGTAGTCCTTGTAAGGACTGCTTTTATTTATTTTTTTGTTGTTTTACTACTACTACTACTACTACTATAAGAGCCCAGTGCTATTAGTCTAGCAGTGTTGGGGAGTGGGACTGGTGTGCTAATCTGCTGCTCCTAGTAGTTCAGCAGCACCAACTTTAATTTTTTTTTTTAATATTCATTTTTTTTTTATTTTACTTTTTTTTATTTTACTACCGCTGTAGTAGTGTATAAGTTGACCTTTTAGGCATTATTTGCCCTGTAGGCATTATTTGCACACTGTTTTCTTCAACCCGCCATCTAGCTGTGTGACCTTGTTCACACTCTGTCTAAATATCCATAATATTACCGTCTCCAGAAAAAACACCGGAGTGACTTTTTTCAAGCAGCCATAATATATTTTACGTAATCCGTATCCACCGCTGTAGTAGTGTATACGTTGACCTTGTAGGCATTATTTGCACACTGTTTTCTTCAACCCGCCATCTAGCTGTGTGACCTTGTTCACATTCTGTCTAAATATCCATAATATTACCGTCTCCAGAAAAAAACACCGGAGTGACTTTTTTCAAGCAGCCATAATATATTTTACGTAATCCGTATCCACCGCTGTAGTAGTGTATACGTTGACCTTGTAGGCATTATTTGCACACTGTTTTCTTCAACCCGCCATCTAGCTGTGTGACCTTGTTCACATTCTGTCTAAATATCCATAATATTACCGTCTCCAGAAAAAACACCGGAGTGACTTTTTTCAAGCAGCCATAATATATTTTACGTAATCCATATCCACCGCTGTAGTAGTGTATACGTTGACCTTGTAGGCATTATTTGCACACTGTTTTCTTCAACCCGCCATCTAGCTGTGTGACCTTGTTCACATTCTGTCTAAATATCCATAATATTACCGTCTCCAGAAAAAACACCGGAGTGACTTTTTTCAAGCAGCATTCATATATTTTACGTAATCCGTATCCACCGCTGTAGTAGTGTATACGTTGACCTTGTAGGCATTATTTGCACAGTGTTTTCTTCAACCCGCCATCTAGCTGTGTGACCTTGTTCACATTTTGTCTAAATATTGATAATATTATCGTCTCTAGAAAAACCACTTGAGTTACTTTTTTTCAAGCAGCATTCATATATTTTACGTAATCCGTATCCACCGCTGTAGTAGTGTATACGTTGACCTTGTAGGCATTATTTGCACAGTGTTTTCTTCAACCCGCCATCTAGCTGTGTGACCTTGTTCACATTTTGTCTAAATATTGATAATATTATCGTCTCTAGAAAAACCACTTGAGTTACTTTTTTCAAGCAGCATTCATATATTTTACGTAATCCGTATCCACCGCTGTAGTAGTGTATACGTTGACCTTGTAGGCATTATTTGCACACTGTTTTCTTCAACCCGCCATCTAGCTGTGTGACCTTGTTCACATTCTGTCTAAATATCCATAATATTACCGTCTCCAGAAAAAACACCGGAGTGACTTTTTTCAAGCAGCATTCATATATTTTACGTAATCCGTATCCACCGCTGTAGTAGTGTATACGTTGACCTTGTAGGCATTATTTGCACAGTGTTTTCTTCAACCCGCCATCTAGCTGTGTGACCTTGTTCACATTTTGTCTAAATATTGATAATATTATCGTCTCTAGAAAAACCACTTGAGTTACTTTTTTTCAAGCAGCATTCATATATTTTACGTAATCCGTATCCACCGCTGTAGTAGTGTATACGTTGACCTTGTAGGCATTATTTGCACAGTGTTTTCTTCAACCCGCCATCTAGCTGTGTGACCTTGTTCACATTTTGTCTAAATATTGATAATATTATCGTCTCTAGAAAAACCACTTGAGTTACTTTTTTTCAAGCAGCATTCATATATTTTACGTAATCCGTATCCACCGCTGTAGTAGTGTATACGTTGACCTTGTAGGCATTATTTGCACACTGTTTTCTTCAACCCGCCATCTAGCTGTGTGACCTTGTTCACATTCTGTCTAAATATCCATAATATTACCGTCTCCAGAAAAAACACCGGAGTGACTTTTTTCAAGCAGCCATAATATATTTTACGTAATCCGTATCCACCGCTGTAGTAGTGTATACGTTGACCTTGTAGGCATTATTTGCACACTGTTTTCTTCAACCCGCCATCTAGCTGTGTGAGCTTGTTCACATTTTGTCTAAATATTGATAATATTATCGTCTCTAGAAAAACCACTTGAGTTACTTTTTTTCAAGCAGCATTCATATATTTTACGTAATCCGTATCCACCGCTGTAGTAGTGTATACGTTGACCTTGTAGGCATTATTTGCACACTGTTTTCTTCAACCCGCCATCTAGCTGTGTGTATTATCGTTTCCAGAAAAACCAACTGAGTTTTTGTTGTTGTTGTTGTTTTTTAAAAAATAATGCCAGGCAAAGGCAGGCCGCCACGCAGAGGCCGTGCTAGGGGCCGTGCTGCTATGCAATCCTGTGGCCCTAGCAAATTGCCCAGTTTTAAAAAGCCAATGACCCTGAACTCCCAAAATGCTGAAGAGGTAGTTGACTGGCTTACACAGCACACCCCATCCTCTACCGTTTCTAACTTTACCACAACATCCTCCTCATCCTCCACTGCTATGGCCACCCCACGTAACACTTCCTCCACCACCGGTGCCCCTTCTTCACTGGGGTCAGAGGAGTTATTTTCCCATGAGTTTCTTGAACTGAGTAATGCGCAACCATTATTGCCAGAAGAAGATGAAGGAGATGAGGACCTTACACCAGATTTAATTCTGGCAGAGAACACGACAGAGATGGACATAATGAGTGATGAGGAGGAGGTCCCCGCTGCTGCTTCCTTCTGTGATGTGTCAGAAGAAATTGATGCATCTGAGGAGAATGATGATGAGGAGATTGATGTTTTGTGGGTGCCTAGTAGAAGAGAGCAAGAGGAGGGTAGTTCAGATGGAGAGACGGAGAGTCAGAGAGGCAGTAGGAGAATAAGACTTAGAAGAAGCAGGGAGGACAGCCCGCAGGGATCAGTAGGGCAACAACATGTATCGGCACCTGTGTTCAGCCGGCCAACGCACCCGCCATTGCCGCCAATGCCGCCAACTTCTACTGTTACCGCCAGATCGCACACTTCCAAAAAGTCAGCAGTGTGGGATTTTTTTAATGTGTGTGCCTCTGACAAAAGCATTGTAATTTGCAATGAGTGCAGTCAGAAACTGAGCCTTGGTAAGCCCAACAGCCACATAGGTACAACTTCTATGCGAAGGCACATGAGCGGCAAGCACAAAGCACTTTGGGAGCAACACCTCAAAGGCAACAGGCAAACTAAAAGCCACACTCCTTCTGGTCCAGCATCTTACTGCTCTACCTCTGCTCTCCTTGACCCGTCTGAACCACCCTCCACTCCGCCTTCCACCTTGACCACCTGTTCCCATTCCCAGTCATCTGCCACCAGCCAAGTTTCTGTGAAGGCCATGTTTGAGCGTAAGAAGCCAATGTCTGACTGTCACCCCCTTGCCCGGCGTCTGACAGCTGGCTTGTCTGCACTCTTAGCCCGCCAGCTTTTACCATACCAGCTGGTGGACTCTGAGGCCTTCCGCAAATTTGTAGCAATCGGGACACCGCAGTGGAAGGTACCCAGCCGCAATTTTTTTTCTAAAAAGGGAATACCACACCTGTACCAACATGTGCAGAGCCAAGTTACCGCATCTCTGTCACTTAGTGTTGGGCCAAAGGTCCATATGACTACTGACGCATGGTCCTCCAAGCATGGTCAGGGCAGGTATGTCACCTACACTGCCCACTGGGTGAACTTGGTAATGGCTGGGAAGCAGGGAATGGGTAGCTCAACAACAACAGTGGAGTTGGTGTCACCGCCACGGATTGCACGCGGTTCTGCCACCACCTCTACTCCTCCATCGCTCTCTACCTCGTCTTCTTCTTACTCTGCTGCTGGGTCCTCCTTCTCCTCCTCCACACCTGTGCACCCCCAGCTCCCCCTAGGCTATTCGACGTGCCAGGTACGCCGTTGTCACGCTGTCTTGGGGATGACGTGCCTAGAAAGCAAAAACCATACCGGATCTGTACTCCTGTCATCTCTGCAGTCACAGGCCGATCGGTGGCTGACCCCACACCAACTGCAGATCGGAAAAGTGGTGTGTGACAATGGAAGCAATCTGTTGGCAGCGTTGAGACTAGGCAATTTAACACATGTGCCCTGCATGGCACATGTGTTAAATTTAATAGTCCAACGTTTTGTCTCCAAGTACCCAGGATTCCAGGACGTTCTCACCCAGTCCAGAAAGGTGTCGGCCCATTTCAGACGTTCCTACACAGCCATGGCACACCTTGCTGACATTCAGCAGCGCTACAACATGCCAGTCAGGCGTTTGATTTCTGACAGCCAGACTCGCTGGAATTCAACGCTCCTTATGTTGGAACGTCTGCTGCAACAACAAAGGGCCGTCAACGAGTACCTTTTTGAACTGGGTGGTAGGACTGGATCTGCACAGCTGGGGATTTTTTTCCCCCGTTACTGGGTGCTTATGCGCAATGCCTGCAGGCTCATGCGACCTTTTGAAGAGGTGACAAATATGGTCAGTCGCACCGAAGGCACCATCAGCGACCTAATACCCTTCGCTTTCTTCCTGGAGCGTGCCGTGCGACGAGTGACAGATGAGGCTGTAGACCAGCGTGACGAGGAGCTGGAAGCGCACGATTTCTGGTCGGAATCACCAGAACGAACCCAGGCACCTGCTGCAACGCAGGGAGAGGTGCCAGAAGTGGAGTCAGAGGAGGAAGGTGGCTTTGTGGAGGAGGAGGAGGAGGACCAACAGGAGCAGGCTTCCCAGGGGGCTAGTGGTGACCTTTTGGGGACCCCTGGTCTTGTACGTGGCTGGGGGGAGGAGACCGTGGATGATGCAGTCCTTGATAATGAGGAAGCGGAGATGGATAGCTCTGCATCCAACCTTGTGAGAATGGGGTCTTTCATGCTGTCATGCCTGTTGAAGGACCCCCGTATCAAGAGGCTTAAGGAGTAGGACCTGTACTGGGTCGCAACGCTACTAGACCCTCGGTACAAGCATAAAGTGTCAGAAATGTTACCAACATACCACAAGTCCGAAAAGATGCGGCATTTACAAACCAGCCTGCAAAACATGTTGTACAATGCTTTTAAGGGTGATGTCACTTCAGGAACTCATCAACATTCCAGGGGCAGAGGTGCCAGTAATCCTGCCACGAGCACACCTGCAAGGACAAAGCCCTTTGGCCAGTCTGTAACGTCAGACATGCAAATGTTTTTCTGTCCAAGGCAGCGCCACAACCCTTCTGGATCCACCCTCAAAGAACGCCTCGACCGGCAGGTAGCGGACTACCTGGCATTAACTGCAGATATCGACACTCTGAGGAGCGATGAACCCCTGGACTACTGGGTGTGCAGGCTTGATCTGTGGCCAGAGCTGTCACAATTTGCCATGAACCTCTTGTCTTGCCCAGCCTCAAGTGTGCTCTCAGAAAGGACCTTCAGTGCAGCAGGAGGGATTGTAACTGAGAAGAGAACTCGCCTAGGTCACAAAAGTGTCGATTACCTGACCTTTATTAAAATGAATGAGGGGTGGATCTCGGAGGGTTACTGCACGCCGGAAGACTTGTTCTGACTTCTATGCAGCTGTCCTTCTCTTCAAGCCTCATGACTCCACACACAGCTGTCCTTTAGCGTCCTCCTCCTCCCTCCGCCACCGTTACAAACTAGGGTGCAAACCCTACTGGTTTAATTTTTTCTGGCCTCTGTGCTTCAGTGGCTGCAACCAAAAAAACTGGGCAAACAATGTCTACAAGGTCAACGTATGGCAAAAAATGACTATTTTCAGCATTTATATGGCATATTTTTTCTGGCAACTGTGCTTCAGTGGCTGCGTCCAAAAAAATGCATATTTTCTGCATTTATATGGCATAATTTTTCTGGCCTCTGTGCTTCAGTGGCTGCAACCAAAAAAATGCATATTTTCAGCATTTATATGGCATAATTTTCTGGCCTCTGTGCTTCAGTGGCTGCAACCAAAAAAATTTATATTTTCAGCATTTATATGGCATAATTTTTCTGGCAACTGTGCTTCAGTGGCTGCGACCAAAAAAATGCATATTTTCAGCATTTATATGGCATAATTTTTCTGGCCTCTGTGCTTCAGTGGCTGCAACCAAAAAAATGCATATTTTCAGCATTTATATGGCATAATTTTTCTGGCAACTGTGCTTCAGTGGCTGCGACCAAAAAAATGACTATTTTCAGCATTTATATGGCATATTTTTTCTGGCCTCTGTGCTTCAGTGGCTGCGGCCAAAAAAACTGGGCAAACAATGCCTACAAGGTCAACGACGTTGACCTTGTAGGCATTGTTTGCCCAGTTTTTTTGGCCGCAGCCACTGAAGCACAGAGGCCAGAAAAAATATGCCATATAAATGCTGAAAATAGTCATTTTTTGCCATACGTTGACTGAACGTATATGGCAAAAAATGACTATTTTCAGCATTTATATGGCATATTTTTTCTGGCAACTGTGCTTCAGTGGCTGCGACCAAAAAAACTGGGCAAACAATGCCTACAAGGTCAACGTATGGCAAAAAATGACTATTTTCAGCATTTATATGGCATATTTTTTCTGGCAACTGTGCTTCAGTGGCTGCAACCAAAAAAACTGGGCAAACAATGTCTACAAGGTCAACGTATGGCGAAAAATGACTATTTTCAGCATTTATATGGCATATTTTTTCTGGCAACTGTGCTTCAGTGGCTGCAACCAAAAAAACTGGGCAAACAATGTCTACAAGGTCAACGTATGGCGAAAAATGACTATTTTCAGCATTTATATGGCATATTTTTTATGGCAACTGTGCTTCAGTGGCTGCGTCCAAAAAAACTGGGCAAACAATGCCTACAAGGTCAACGTATGGCAGTTGTTTAAAGAGAACAGTAGATTACTAGCCAGCAAAGCTACCTAAGCTAAAATGTCCCTCAAATCCCTGCAGACTTCTGTCCCTCCAATACAGAGCAGTATCAAGCAGATTACTAGCCAGCAAATTTACTATCATCTGTCCCTGAAATCACTAACAGCTCTCCCCCTACACTATCTCTTCCAAGCACACACAGGCAGATTTTTCAGATACATTTTTGCCCTTGATCCCCCTCTGGCATGCCACTGTCCAGGTCGTTGCACCCTTTAAACAACTTTAAAATCATTTTTCTGGCCAGAAATGTCTTTTCTAGATGTTAAAGTTCGCCTTCCCATTGAAGTCTATGGGGTTCGCGAACCGTTCGCGAACCGCTCGCATTTTTGCGCAAGTTCGCGAATATGTTCGCGAACTTTTTTTCCGACGTTCGCTACATCCCTAGTTATTATTAAAGAACCAATATTGTAGAACAGGAGCAATTTTAGGGAGATTTTAGAACTAAGAGTTAGAGGTCATATTATTTGTAGGGTTTTACAATCGTTGTACAGAACAAGGAATACGTCCATTGCCCTACAAATAGACTCATAGATGCTACACAAATACCTTTAAGATTTTCTGACATATAGGATTAGCTTCTTTGGGGTATTGTGCTGAAATTGTCCGTCCTTAAGAAGGACAAATAGATGCAAATCAAATAAAATGACAATGAGGCTTAATTAGAATGAACCCAAACAGGTAGTAATCCAGTTCGAATCATATCATTAAATCACATTTACAGTTAGATGCCCATAAAGAGTAAAATAACCATAATGTTTAACCATGCTGCAGTCTTCCAAATTGTGGTTAGTGCAGTGTATAACAACACAAACTAATACAGGTGCCCTAAGTTTGTAGATGTGTATAGCTGGTGGTTTGTTACTTTGCATGTACATATGTCCAATATATTTACCCAGCTATGTATATATGTGTGTGTGTGTGTGTGTGTACAGGTATAGAATCCCTTATCCGGAAACCCAATATCCAGAAAGCTCTGAATTACGGAATGACTGTCTCCCATAGACTCCATTTTATCCAAATAATCCAAATTTTTAAAAATGATTTCCCTTTTCCCTGTAATAGACTTAAGGCATGAAGACCTAAATTACGGAAAGATCCGTTATCCAGAAAACCCCAGGTCCCGAGCATTCTGGATAACAGGTCCCATACCTGTGTGTGTATAGATATAGATATAGATATAGATATAGATATAGATATAGATATAGATATATATATATATATATATATATATATATATATATATATATATATATATATATATATATATATAGTCTTAAATAATGGGTTGAGTACAGAGGACCTCTTGTATTTGTCTATATGTATTTTATGGTCACAGCCTCATTGCACCTAGCCTACTTGTTTTAAAAATTTGTGGTGGGCACAACTTTCCCTTATTTGTCATAGTTTATACAGGAGCAGTGACCAGCTCCATGTTGTAGCCCCCATCCTGCCCAACTATATTCAGGTGATCCCACTGGTGTCTAATAAAAGGGCAACCAAGTTTGGGAGTTTTACTTTGATAGCAGCAAGTAAGTTGCAGGTAAAACTTAGGGGCAAATTTACATAAGGGTGAAGTTACTAACGCTGGTTAAAATTCACCAACGTGACGCCATTTCAGGACTTCGCCGATTTACTAACGGGCGCTGGCGTAAATTCGCTAGCGAAGGAGATAGACTGTAGCGCTACTTCACACTCTAATGGCAGACAAATTTTTGCTCTGGCGAATGGACGTAACTACGCAAATTCACTAAGATGCAGATTTTAATGAACGTTACCTCTTCCGCCAGACTTGCCTTCGTCACCTCAGACCAGGCGAAGTGCAGTAGAGTAAAACATTTTAAAAATTTTCTAAGTCCCAAAAACCGCTGGTGACTTTTCAGTTTTTCAGGGTGAAAGGCTGCAAAGCCGAAACAATACCAAATACCAATATTTTTTGCTGAATAAAACATCATTTTTTTCTGCATAAGACCTGTGAGAGACTTTTGGAATGAGTATTACTATTTAAAGGGATGGTATCCTAAAGGAGCACTTGAATATTACAGAGAATGTGTTTGGGATTGAGTTAATGGACTTTACATATTTAGTTATAGAGATAGTTTGTGCTGGCAGAGTTTGTTAGTAAGGCACTTATTGTAGAAAGAGCAGTCAGCACGACTTCTTACAGAAAAAAAACAGTATATAAAATCTTTTAAAATAATGCATTTATCTGAAAATTGGTTTAAGGTCATATTCTTTATTCAGGCCAAATGGGGTAAGTGTCTCCAACCTCCTAATCCAATAGGCCTCTCTATATAGTAAAGCTTTCAATCTATTTCCCCCTCGTCGTTTCTGCTGAACTATTTCAATAACCTGAAACCTGAGTTGGTTGACATTATGGCCCATCTCAATAAAATGACCAGAAACTGCTTGTTCCTTCTTACCTGTTCTAATTGCAGATTTATGTTCTCGGATACGTTTGTTTGTATATATATATATATATATATATATATATATATATCAAATGTTAGCGACCATGTTTACTTCCTTTTTGACTGATTACAGACCTCAACAGCTTACGCACAATGTTTGCAAACAAATGGCTTTTGCGAATATGCGCAGTGTATGTAATAAAATTTTGCATTTGCAAACCATTTTTTTGCTACAAAATATTTGACAAAACACCAGAACAGCTGTTAACATTAGCCTTTGCTTAGCGATAATGTGCATTGTGATATTTGCCAGCTAATGATTTTACATTTACATTGTAGCGCTATAGTAAATTATGTGTTATTTACACCACTATTGAGCTCCACTCCCAATAAATGTGCCCCGGATGAGACCTGTAATCTTAGGGAGTGAGCCCTCGCAACGGTGTGGAGGCAGGGTGTAGTGCAACTGTAACTGGATTCAGGGTATAATAATTGGGCGCCAGTGGTTCTTATAACTTAAACATGAACTGATTTATTGAACATACACAATCCTCAGTGGAGTATACAATAGAGCATGACAGGATTTAGCATCACATTGAATAGGCAATACTCACAGCACCATTTGGTCAGTATTAGTCCCCACAGCAAGAGGACGTGCTCAGTAGCAATGAAGGTACACCCAGCTTTCAACCTTTTCGCTAAGTGGAACCTGAGGGGAATCTATCTACCCTGTTCCTATACATAGTCCCTTCTCCTGGGCTATTAGTACCCTGGATCTTAATCCCTCTGACTCTCCTCGTCGGAGCCTTGAGCTGCTCAGCTAAATAACCTGTCTATCTGTCACTCCTAGAGTGACCTATAATTGTGAGTAGCCTATTCTTACTAGACCTGACCTGTCTAGGTTCCACAGGGCTCTACCTGCCTGTTCAGGTAAGAGCCAGCACAAAATGGACGCTGAAAGCATGGCTTCAGAGCCTTTTATATGCCAGCACAGTGCCATCTGCTGGTCACTGTGAGAAGTAGCAAGAGTCAACAGTACCCCTCCCAACTGTATTTTAGGACCCAATTAGGTGTCCATAACATGGAGGGACTGCCTGCACATAATACTAGGGGTGGCTATTTTACACATCCCTACACAAGCATAGCTAAACTTTCACAAAAACACCATTTTAGATAACGCTTGCAATTTTCTTATTACATTTCCCCCAAAGCATATTGCTCTCTGACATGATCCCATATTTATCCAGTAAGGGTTGCTTCCCTCCAGCTGGCAGCACAGCTCAAATTTCAAGGGCGAAGAAATATCCGCATGCAGTGCAGATTCTCGTTGGACATGCAGCCTTTCTTAATGAGCGCTAACGAGCTGTTAACCCTGTATTAGTGGCATAAAAAATGATCTGATCTTTGAAGTTAATTTTCAGAAAAATAGATAGATTTCAATTGTGCTCAGAATAACATTCTGAGCAAATTTACTTTAATTATATGTTTGACCTTATGTTCCATTTAAGCAATTACAATAAATGTTATTGCAGCCTAATCAACAATGAAGCAGTATGAAAGAAATGGACTATAGCTTGAAATATAGTTTATTGTCTGTTATTGCTTTTACAAAGAAAATAAAAAGTGTACATATACCACAAAGCCCTTCGGACATGTAGAGTATAAAATTATCTACAATTTTGATGGTTTAAACCTTTAAACAATGTTGGTATTAAACTTTAATGAATTTAAGAATAGGTGCTAGTGTCAATCTGAACATTATCTGAGCACCTACTGAGTAGCCTTCTGCTCACAAAGTGCTTTGGAAATGTTCAAGGGGTGAGTAATGATTCCCCATGCCACTGAGAAATAGCTCATGTAATCTGAAATATCTGAAGAGTGTTAGCTAAAGCATCCATTTATGATCAAAAAAGAAAAACCTCACAAAATGGGTTTATATCCAGCAGTTAGAACAATAATGTCTTTTTGTTCAAACATTACAGATAAACTTGTTCCTATTTTTGTAAGTTACAAAGTATTGACTCTTCCACCCGCTCACATTCAAAATGATTTCAATGAATATTTGTTAAAAACTCCAAATTACAAGTTATAAAAAAAATTGTCAAAAGTCAAGTTTTTT
The DNA here is from genome assembly GCF_017654675.1 of Xenopus laevis. Lineage (NCBI taxonomy): Eukaryota > Metazoa > Chordata > Amphibia > Anura > Pipidae > Xenopus > Xenopus laevis. The sequence continues at coordinate 67,217,638 of NC_054382.1, forward strand.
TTTCAGAAGAAATTTTCTAATTCTAATTCAAAATTTTCTAATTCAAAATTTTCTAATTCAAAATTTTCTAATTCAAATTCGTGTTTGATTCGTGTTTTTGGGTTGGGCTATTTGATCGACTTTTAGATGTTAACATTTTTTCATAAATAACATACTCTTAAATTTTGATGATAAAGTTATTTTTATTTATATTTTATTTATATTTTATTTATATTTTATTTTATTTTTTATTTATAATTTTAGCACATTCATATGGATTCAGTTAGTGCCTGGAAACATCTTTGTTAATGGATTAATAACATGTCTTGCTGCTCATTTTCATTATCAGTCAGTTGCAGCCTTTTAAACTTAATATGCTGGCCATGAATACTAAATTAAATACCTTGATGTTAACTGATACTACTAATATATTAATATAAATCTATTATTAGAATACATTCCCACACCATTGCGTAGAAAGTTAAGTTATCCATATACAGTAAAACATATATGGCTTTTCATCTATTCAGTTTCTTCTGAAAACATTGTGACCTTGATTTCTTAATACTAGTGGATGTCCAGATGCCTTTATATCAGATAACCTATGTTCACCTTCTGCTGTAGCTCACCTGAAATCTTCCCCATTCCTTTTTATAAAATTGTGTAATGAATGCTGTGGTATATGTTGTGATGTGGTGTATAATTGAGGCGTAGAAAAAAAAGAGCTGCTTAAATGGGACCTGTCACCATACAAAAAAATCCCAACTCCTTTTCTATTATGTTGGTCAAGCATGTGCCAAATGCAGTGATATCCAGGAAAAGATTTAGGCATAGAGGCGGGCAAGGCAATATATGGGTGACAGCTGAGTTTTTTTTAATTTGTTTTTAACAGGCATGGGCATTTTGATATAAAAAAAATTTTCATGTTTAACTTGGCAAGTACTTTGATTATACAGCTTTTTGTCTGGGTGATGGGTCCCCTTTAAAGGAATAGTTCAGTGTGAAAAAAAAAACTGGGTAAATAGATAGACTGTGCAAAATAAAAATGTTTCTAATATAGTTAGTTAGGCAAAAATGTAATATATAAAGGTTGGAGTGAACAGATGTCTAATAAAACAGCCAGAATCCAACTTCCTGCTTTTCAGCTCTATAACTCTGAGCTAGTCAGCGACTTGAAGGGGGGCCACATGGTACATTTCTGTTCAGTGAGTTTGTAATTGATCCTCAGCATTCAGCTCAGATTCAAAAGCAACAAATATGACCCATGTGCCCCCCCTCAAGTCTCTGATTGGTTACTGCCTGGTAACCAGGGTAACCAGTCAGTGTATACCAAGAGAGCTGAAAAGCAGGAAGTAGTGTTCAAACTGACATGTTATACATCAAATCACTCCAGCCTTTATACATTGCATTTTTGGCTAACTAACTATATTAGAAACATTTTTTATTTTGCACAGCCTGTCTATTTACCCAGTTTTTACACTGAACAATTCCTTTAAAGCCACAAGCATTGCTACTACTTTTTAGTCATATTTCGTATGCCACCTGATTTTAACTGGCAAAGTGACATACTCCAGGTTTAAGGCAGTGTAAAATAATAGAAAAAGACACGCCTTTATACATAATCCAATAACATCTTGTATAGTTTCCAAAAATTATGCATGGTGCTAATTCCAGTGTAAGCACTGAATTTTTTAAATAAGCTGTTTTTGTTATGCCACTTTTTATCTGTTTCCTATCATAAAATATATTATATAGCTTTATAAATATACTCCTTAGCTATATTAAATTAACATAGTGGATGCATTTATTATGCCTCAGAGCAGAAGTGAAGGAGCACTTCCGCTGGGAGGAATAAATGCACTTTGCGCCTGGCAGTGGATAAGCCACAGGGCATAGCTAAAGACAGGGCACTGTTGGTGCCTGTATCTCCTGCTGCTCCTTTACTTCTGAGTCTGAATGATATAAAGTTAGGGGACAGCTAGAGGTCAGAGGGGTAATGCTGATGTGCAAATAAAATGTTGGATGGAACAATAAAATGGCTGATTGCACCTGTTTTTTTCAAAAGTTGAACTAGACACAATAAGAAGCATACAGCTTTCTAAATACAACAGATACAAGGTGGCTGATGACTGATGTCTCTGTCAAGGGGTGTACATTAAATCAGACAATTAGTCTTTACATGAGCAGGACCATATGGTTCAATTTCAAAACTCTGTTGCCAGTCTTCTGTTTTCCTTAAAAAAAATATTTCTAAAAATAATTTTTATCCCACTGATAAATAATCAGTAGGATAAAAATATTTTATGCTTCCATAAAATATGTTAAAATAATAATTAAAAAAATATTGTGCATATATTGTGCCAGAAGAGTATATTTCCTGTTGCTTTGTGATTCAATTATGGGCTTTATTAGTTCTTGGGACCTGTAGTTTTCCAGGTAAGGGTCTTTCTATTGAATCACCATACCTTCAGTCTGCTAAAAATCATTTAAACATCAAATAAACACAATAGGATTGTTTTGCCACCAATATGGATCAAGTACAAGCTACTGCCTTATTATTACAGAAAAAAGGAAATCCTTTTTAAAAATATTAGTTTATGGTAGATGGCTTTCCTGTAATATCTTCCACATTGTATACTGCATGTACTTTTGCCAAAAGGTTCTGATTCAATAAAGAACTATTGAAAGTGATCAGAGAGATCAATGACAACATATCCTAAAGATTCACATAATATTAATAGTGATGGGCAAATCTGTCGTGAAATGCATTGAAGTCAATGGGCATCAAAATAATTTTGACATGCACCAATTTTTTTTTTTCATTTTTTGTTGAATTTATTTGCGGGAGGCAAACCACGGAAATTTGCCGTGAATTTATTCGCCCATTACTAAATATTAATAATAGTATTAACCGAATCAGTGACAGTGTGAATTAACAGGTGAATGCAAGGTTAAACTAAATAAATCTTTTGATTGCAAGGCAGTTAAACTGTCGTAGATTTAAAATAGAATCAAAGGAAGGATATTAAACAAAACAGGAAGACAGAATTGCAACTTGTCTTATGCCATTAACCTCTGCTGACTGGAATTACCTTATTACCTTTACTATATACAAACCACAGCTCAGCATCCCATGCTGCGAAATATGTATCTTTTTCAAAAAATTAGAGGCATATGTAAAACATCATAAAACAGTAGTACTATATATTCATTATGACCGAAAAGTTACTATGAAATTCACAGACCAATCCCTAATCATGTTTTCAGTCCAGTTGTAGATGACGACAATACACGTATCTGGTTTGTAAAGAGGATCATTCTCTGCTGCTCTGTACAAAATAAATATTGAAATAAGACTTCACCCTTAAACAAAAGCATCGATTGATACAACCTAGACTGACAATGGATTTAAAGTTGCAATAATGTTTTATTGCGGCAGATCAGATATTTTTTGGCTGCATATGTTTTTACCATCTTGGGAGAATAAACTTTGGCTGCAATTACAGCTGTGAGTCTTTTGGAGTAAGTCTCAACCACATTTTCTTATTTGGATCCTGCAATTGTTTCTCATGATGTCACATATGCACAAATAACAGAAATCAAAAACCTTTATCCAGATTTAATTTCTAATACACAAGAATTATGAATTCCCTGTATATTTTATACTTTAAAATGGTACCCCTTGATGTCATCTGCAGCAGTTGGTACTTAGTGATTTCTGTCACAACACACTGAAACTTGCATGTTATAATAAATAATGAATGCCCTTTGGCCTCATGCCTTTGTATGCAGACCTATTTACCCACCCCCCTTCCCATATTCCCAGGAGTTATCCAGGCTCCCTCCCCCAGTCTCCCATCACTATAAAGTTTTATACTATTGCAGGTAATAATCTCTGTGCAGAATCAGTCAGTGAGCAATGTAATATCACTTCCTGTGACATCACTTCCAGATCGCAACATTTTTCTGGGGCGAGCTGTTCATGCCACAATTCTGCATGCCTTTGCAGAAAAGTTGACAGCTCTCTGTATGGTCATGAAACTTCTCTGTGACTTACAATATTGTTATATTTTACAATAGGGGATGCATTATTCCCTATAATATTAAAATTTTTTGGCCATGAATAAAATTCTAAATGTTGAACTTAGCCTGAAGCAGCAAAGGTAACCTGTTTAGGCTTCACAATTTAAGAACCTTATAAATTAAATTACTTCATCATGCCATCTTTTTAACAAAGGAGATAAAACTCTTCATGAACAAAGGCATTTCCTAAATTTAAAAAACAAATATAGAACTATAAAATCAAAGTTAAAACACATCTACTGTAGCAATGAAAAATAAATCATACAAATTGCCAGTTCAAAAATGTTAATGTTAAATGTCATACCATCACTGTATATCATATTTTCAGTGTTCCTATCAGTTTAAAATATATATCAGATTTTATTTCTATGTACTGTAACCTAACCTTTTTGTTTGAAAAAAAAAAGTCAAGCTTTAATGAAAGCTTTATTGAAAGTATTCTACATATAGTGAATTGTCTGACATTAGACTTAGAGCATGAATTGGCTGTGATTCGATTTGTTAGTTTAATATAATTTTCAATCAGTTTGTATTGATTTGCAATGAAGCTACAAACATTTTGCCATAAATCAGTATTATTTTAGATATGAATCGATGGGGCAAATTTCTTAAGCAGTGAAAATTCGCTAATGACCGCTTCACCCACTTTGCAACACTTCGCCAGGCGTAAATTCGCCAGGACAACGCTAATTCCCTAATATGCAAAGTTGTGTCCAGGGCGCCAAATGCTGGCAAAGTTGCTCTAGCGTTCCTTCAGCAAACAAAGCGTAGTTGCACTAGCGCTGGATAATTTTTACACGGCAGGAACTGAAAGTTGAGAAATACATTACATTACACAAGCCCAGGGAACCTTAATAAAAATAAATATAGTTGTTATAATGCTCTACACATGAGCCAAGTGTATGGTTTATGTGCTATATTTTAGGAAATGTAGAGGTAACCAAAAAAAATTATGGTCTTTTGCAGGCTATCACACTCCCCCCTGATGGCTGCCCTGATGTCCATTTACCAGAGTGAAAATTCGCCTGGCGTTAGATTGCGAAGCAATGCTAGCATCTATCTCCATCGCTAGACAAGTGACGCCTACGCACATTAGGGAATCGGCGTAGTTACGAAATGACATCACGCTGGCGAATTTTCACTAGCATTAGTCATTTCGCCCTTTAGGGAATCTGCCCCTATGAATCACTAGATTAAACATGCATGGAAGCAGCTGCAATATAATGTCCCAAGCAGATTTGCACTAGCTGAACCAAGAAAGTTAGTTTTCAATAAAAACATTTTTTTCAACACATTAAGGGGCAGATTTATCAAGGGCCAAATTTCGAATTTAAAAAACTTCGGAATTCAATTTTCAAAAAGATCAATCGAAATGAAATCAACGTTTTTCTTTCCAAAAAAATCTTAGATTTTTTAAAGTCTGCCAATTGACTCCAGATGGGTTTTCCAGAGGTCCCACATAGGTTAAAACAGCAATTTGGCAGGTTTTAGATGGTGAATGGTTGACGTAGAATTTTTAAAGGGACAGTTCACGATAAGTTTTAAAATTCGAATTTTTGAAATTTTTTCAAATTCTAATAAAATTTGGGCTATTCCTTAGTCGAAAGTACACAAAAATTAGCTCAAAATTTAAATTTTTTTTATTTGAATTTTCACTTCAATAAATCTGCCCCCAAGGGTGAGGTCACGTGGCATTTTTACGTTGCATTTTTAGAAAGTACAGCCTATTGTAAATTTAGCCCTATTATAAACAATAGAATATGCACTATAGTAATTCCCGCAGGGCGCTTGTGAGCCAACATTTGCCACACAATGCCAGTTTTTGTGTTTTTTTAGCAGAAATGCCAATACACCAAGGAAACTTCATATTATTGAACTCTATGGGATCTGCAGGTTTGGAAAAACACTTTGCTGCAATATACTGCATATTTTCAATATGGCAGCGAAACTCTCGCAAGATGGATTACCCATATACTGTACATATTAACGGCATTGCATGCTGGTGACGTAATTATGTTCCGTATTGACGATCAGTACAGTTACACTCTTCTGAGTGGAATTGTGGGGAACGATAAAAAACAGAAATGCATGTTGGAAAAAGAAAACTACAGGCTGAAAAACGTACATTATAATACATTGTAATTTAATTCACGCTCAACCACGTGCTTTTATTAACGCAATGTAAAAATGCCACGTGTGACCTTGCACTAAGGCTCATTAATTAAGATAGCTGCTAAATTGCTCCAGGGCTGTTGCCCGTAGCAACTAATCAGGTAAATGTTATATTTACTAACTGGAAGTCAGATATTTGCTAATTTTTTAACTGGAAGTGACTAATCTGGATCCTACTGCCAATTGCACTTGTCCACTTATGTTTGTAAATGAGTCATTTATGTATTTTCATTTTGCTCTGTTCTGACAAACTGTTAAAATATCAGCATTTTCTACAGTAATACTGTAAATTTTGCTCCTGACTTATGCCTAAAATAATTTATGCCATGTTAGACTGACATAACTCATTCAACACCTTTTTCTATCCTTTAACTGCCCCTAACATAGACTCTAGGTTAATGTCAATTACAGGGTGGTAGAGTGTGTATACTGTATGTACTATTCATAAAAGGAGCCCTTCCTTTACATGTTCCTTGCACTCCCAAATACTTGCTGCAATGCCAATGTGCCCCCACCTCCAGGCTGCTTTGACAAGCAATGCTTAAGTGCAACCAGCGAGGCTAGCAGTTAAAAGGTCAAATTAGCACCTCTTTTAACACCAGAAGTCACACTCAACTACACATGCACCAATATTTATTACACAGCTTTATAATTAGTCGGAATTTTAGACTGCTAATTATTTCAATAAAATGGTAATGCTAGTGAATTTCAACATTGTTTTTTTTAACACATTTATAAAAATATCTCTGTAATATGCTACACCTAGTGCAAACTTTCTGCACATAATGTAATAAAAGGTACAAGGTTTGCTACTGATGTAGTAACCCATAACAAACAATCAAGAGGTAGAATTAATGGTCAGCTGTGCATTATAGAGTGCATTATAAATTACATATGTGGAGCACAGTTATATTTGGTTCAAAAACATTTGTATTAAAAATTTGTTACATGGCAAATAGTTTCTATGAATATGGTATTCATAAATTACAATCTTCTTTCCTTTCTATACAACCACTAATTGCTCCACAGAAGGCAATATGAATACACTATTTATTAAAAGTTCTTGCCAATGGTGTAACTAATTTTTATCTCCCCGCCCGCAAAAGAAAATATTCATATGGGGCTGGTGCAGAGTAACTTCTAGCCAGTCCCCATCCTTGTCCCCCACCCACCGGCTTTTGTTGCATCCCCCACCCCCGTCTGCAGGTAGGAGAGCAGTTGTCGAGGAAAGGATTTATTTGCAGTAATAAAAGGAAACAGTCCCTGCACTCTGGGGCCCCCTGTTCTTCTTTATTGTTACTCCAGTGCTCTCCTTGCACTTCTGTTTAGCTCATCCTACTTGAAAATTGGGACTCTGGAGCTAACGAGGTCCACAAAGTGGATTGCCTAAAAAAGTGCTGCAGACTTGCGCCAACATTCATACCATCATGTTATTTTAACAACATGCACAGAAAGTAATTCTCTGAATAATCACAACTAACATCATATGTGTTACCACACACATGTAATCCAATTACTTATGACACATTGGGTACAACTGTCGCAGGCTCAATCTCCATGGGGTCTCAAGTAAGCTGGAATTGTGGTAAAAGCACTGAATCATGGGTAAAAAGCATGGGAATTTGTTTATATGAAATTTCCCTGCACCTGAACTACATTCGTACATAGCAGTTTACCTTGCACATTGTCAAAAAATGTATTTACTCTCATACAAGTTTTGCATATTCTTTTGGAATTAGCATTGGATTGTACACAGATCATATATTAATTAAAATAAATCCAATTGCCTATCAAAGTTTTGGTATCAAGTGTTTTTTCACTTGTCTTCCCTTGCATGTAAAATTAATGACAACGGAAACTCATGTTTACACCTTTAAGAAAAAGTAAATAGAATAGTTTTTAGCTGCAACTTTTCCCCGATTTCAGCAAAAATAGCCTTCTGAACAAGACATACATTATTTTGTTTCTGCATTGTTACTTTTATGAGCCAGTGTTCAAAAAATGCTGCTGCAATATGCAAACTAATTTTATTCCTAGAACTCTGCCTCTTCCAATATGTTCCAATATGTTAGCAAGCTTATAATGCATTCAAAAATGAATCCTGCTAAAACATATTGCTTGGCTGAACATTTAATCATGCCCCATTACCTTTCTAGATAGTTCTTGTCCATGAATGTCTGCTTTACTGTGTGTCTTTAAAACTTATTTTCCTCATCTGGCTTGTCTATTATTATTTGTAAAGTGATCTTTCAGATTTATGACAAATGTTGCTTCAATGATAGAAATTGATCTGCTCATATGAAATGCTTAGGCCATTTGTAACACTTGCGTATGGTTTATCATGGGAATCAGACAGACTTAGTGCATGTTTTTTAGCTGTGAAGCAGCACCGTGTGTCCCAGGTTTTATAAGCCAATAGTCGCATATCATGTGCTGGTTACCTGTTTTACTAGAGCTGGTGCAAACATTATAATTTTTCTTGCATTACTTCCAAAGTATTTTAATGTTTTTGATATTTAAAAGACACAAAACAAACATTCCCATGCACACTATGGTGCACTATTTTTTTAATTCACTGATCTATTTACCTGCCATCTGGTAATATAGCCATACTTGAGACACTACTCTTTAGACACATAAGTGCTGCACCAAACTGAAACATTGTGCTGAGGAAGTCCAGAGGTGCCTGTAATGAATGGAGCTTAAACTCCAACACATTGTTGTAATGCAATTGCTGTAGCAGGAATACATGTAAATCATCTGTAGTGCACCACTTTTTACCTGTACATGGGAAAGAATAGCCTTTTTGTTATTACATTTAGGGGCAGATTTACTAAGATCTGAATGGTAAATTCAAATTCAAATGTTCTGATTTTTTTGGTCAAAACTCACGAATTCAAATTTTAAAACACCAACTCGAATCTCAATTCATATGTGAAATTTCTCACTCCTCGACCCTGGAAACAGTTCTAATTTGATACTTTGTCACCTAAAACCTGCCGAATTCATGTAGAAGTAAATGCCAGAGGTCCGTTTGAAACCATTTGAAAATGTTAATAGCCTTCATGACTTTGAGTTTTTTCTTCAGAGGAAAACTCGATTAAAAATTGATTTGGATTTTCGAGTCGTTCCTATTCGATTCAATGTTAGATGTTCGAGTTTTTTCTTAAGTAAACACCCATTCGAATTGAGTACGAACTTATTCATACTTATGTTCTTTCTAAGTACAAAGACAGGTCACTGGCAAACCTTTTTACTAAAATGCCTGAGCATTTTTGTGCAAAGCTCCCTCTGTCACCTCTCCATGTGTATTACCCAAGTTGCTTAAAGTACATATAGAGTGTTGACAAGTTGAGATTTTTGTTCATAGTTATCAAAGAGTGGAGCAGGAGCTTACCCACAGTCTGTCAAGGGGGAATTTCAACCCTCTCTATTCTATAGGATTTTTATGGATAGAGTTCATCCTTTTATAAATATGGATTTCTTTTGACTTGATAATTGTTGCTACTTACAGTATTTTGAAGGACTCCCACGCATGCATCGCTTTTTCAAACATCTACTCTTCAAACATGTAATAGGATGCTAATGGACAATATTATAACTGTTACACTGAACTACTTAACAAAGCTAGACTCTTCTTTACAGATGGTGGCTGAAGTTTTGCAATTTAACATATTATATATAAAGGTAGAAAAAGTAAATTTTTTGACTTTGGAAACTGATATCTTCTGGCTCTAATGCCTGTTCTGTTTGGATTCGCATGAATAGCATGTAGCTACACTCTCATTTAATCTGTATGGCCTAACGTGGGAATCGTATTATTGTATCTAGACTCAGAACACTAGCTACCTGTTCACCTTAGATCAGGGATCCCCAACCTTTTGTACCCCGTGAGCAACATTGAGAAGTTAAAGGAGTTGAGGAGCAACACTAGCATGAAAAAATGTTTTTGGGGTGCCAAATAAGTGCTGTGATCGGCCATTTGTAGCCCCATGTGGATTGTAAACCTACATTGAGGCTCTGTTTGGCAGTGCACCTGGTTTTTATACAACCAAAACTTGCCTCCAAGCCTCAAATTCAAAAATAATCTCCTGCTTTGAGGCCACTGGGAGCAACATCCAAGGGGTTGGAGAGCAACATGTTGCTCACGAGCTACTGGTTGGGGATCACTGCCTTAGATTGTATGACAACTAGAAGAAAAAAAAAGGAACAGCCAATCACTGTATACATTTTACATATATATATATATATATATATATATATATATATATATATATATATATATATATATATATATATATATATATGTATATATATATATATATATATGTATATATATATATATATATATATATAAAGAACAAAGGAAGAGGCTTGCACTCACAGGTCTTACAAAAAATTAGAAGTGTTCATTAGATCAAAAAGAACAACTAACATTTCGGCTAGCTAGCCTTTCTCAAAGTGCACACACAAACAAGCACCAACCCTTTAAACCCCCAGTGGTGGGAAAGAGGAAGTAGTGACGTCATTGTGACGTGTTATCAAAGTAAATATTTAACAATCTACCAAATCAACTGAAAATTCATGAGAGAAAATTATGATTTTTTTTTCTTTTTGGGACCAATATCACTTCCCATTCAAATGCAGGACACACTAAAGCACTCATTCCCAAAGGGTACTTATCCTTTTCAACAGTTTTATTGGTCAACAAGTGTCACAGGATTATTATGAAGCAACCCCCCTTGTTGTTCTGCATTTTAACTATAAAACAGTTCAAACATCACAAAATGTTGCAATATTTCATGTAGTCAACTTGAAATTTTGCTGCAGTTTATATTTAAACATGTTTCCTGGATTTGTACCTTGTTTGAATTGCAAGTAATGTCACATTAAATATTTTTTTCCTCATCCAACAGAATGAAATGTATTCCTTTGTTTTCTAAAAATAATTTGCACACATATAAAATAATGTATACTTTGACAGTAAAGTGAAAGCTTTAAACTAAATGGTTGAAATGTGTCAAAAAATGAATGTGGTAGGAATAAACAGAACTGAAACCCTGGATCAAGCCTGTAGTTGTCAATTAGAGTAGCATGCTGTATTTCATACATTTTTCTATGTATTAATACTCTGCTTCATAATTCGAATGCATATATTCATCAGTTGAACGCATCTATATCAAAAATATATTTACCTGGTGTCTTTTATACATCAAATTGCTTGCAGCTGCTTAACACTGAAAAATGTATTTCTGTATTTTCTAATGTCCTTAGAAGTATTTCATACATGAGAAAGTTGACAAGACAAGATTGAATAAGAGAGCTGAGCTGCTAGATTTCTGGTTAGTGTTTCTTAAATTATTTAAAGAATATATGCCAGAGCTGAATTAATGTTCAGTGCAAGCAGGTGAAACTGATTTTAATAAGGCAGGTAATAAAGCATGGTTGATTGGACAACCAATCAAAACTACCTAAAATAATTTATAAATAACATATATATGATAGATAGATATAGATATAAAAACACTTTACAACAATTGTGTGTCACATTGGATTAAAATAAAGGGTCAACTCTCTGCCACTTAAAGCATTAAAAAAACCACAGTAGCCTGGGAAATTTCCTTACTGGAGAAGGAATTGGGGGTTTATTGTTTGACCTTTATCTAATTCACAATAGAACGGGTGGTTTATATACATATTGAAGCGAAACGGAGCAAATTCGCCCATCACTACATATAACATAAAAATTGTTTTTCTCACTCCATCCTCAGGGAGAAATACTTGGGACCTGTGGTTTCTGGGTGAGAACTCTATCTATAATTTTGATCTCTATACCTTATAAATGCTAAAAATAATTTGAATAACATTAAATAAAACCAATTGGATTGTTTTGCGACCAATATGTATTCAAGCAGCTTGACCAATTCTAAACTACTGTTTTATTGATACAGAGACAACGAAAATCATTTTTTTTAAATTAGAATTCTTTGCTTAAAATGGAGTCTACTGGAGACAGCTTTCCTGTAATTTGGAGCTTTCTGGATAACAGCTTTCTTGAAAAGATGAATGTGCATAATGAGCAAGGTACTTGCTCATTATGTGCACATGTGTGTCCCAACATGGCTGTCTGAACTGGGGGCATAGAAATATTGAGGGGTTTCCTTGAAAAAATACTCTCTGCTAGCCCACCCCTCCAGTGGGTGAAACAATTCTGATGTGATAGGTGCCCTTTTTAACAAATGTATTTTAATATGGAAATAACATCTACTGTACTTTAACTTGTCCTCTAGAAGAAAGTAAGGTCTTCCCTTTTCCCTACTATATTAATGTCATATCTATTTTTGTCTAAGCCCCTCAAGCGGCAAACAGCTCAGACAAAGGTTCTACTGTAACTTTTGGAAACTAGCAAGGTTATGTCTCAGAACAAGTTTGACAAATGTCTCATTACAGCATATTCTGCTTTCACTTAATTATATCCATCTCGTCAGCTAAGAGGCCATACTTTGTACAAATGAGGGAAGGATTTAAGCTTTAATAAAAAAAAAAACTGGTTGCAGCTTATCTCAAAGCAGTAACCAAAATAGGCAGGATAATCAGAGGAACAGAAAAGGCCACACACCATATAAAAAGGATGCATAATTAATATCACAGTTAGCTAACTAGAAAATACATGACCTCGGTAACACAGACACTGAACAATTTAGCCCTTGATTGTCTCTAATCTCTTTTTGAATTCACCCAGTCCTGTCTTCGCTTACTAATTGAAATAAAACTACAAATATATGGCAGATGGTAAGGCAAAACTCACTCAATTAGGATGGCTAATGAAATCCAGCTAAGTGGCAAATGCTGCGCTGAACATCCATTGTTACTTTTTTATAGGCAATGTAATGAACTTAATATATAGATATTAAAGGAATCTTTCTTTGTGCAGCAGTTTATGACAGATGGTACTAGAGCAGTACTTTATTAAATTTATTCAACACGTCACTCATTTTAACAGCCTTGTTTTATAAATGAAGTGTAATATTCATCTATTTTTACTTAAATTAAATATACTTTATTTTTTAACATTTGGAATAAAGATTGCTTTTATTCACTTAATTATTTTTTTTTTAAATTCAATACCTTATGATTAATTCAGTGACTCTGTGGACATTTTAGTAAAGAAGGACATACACTGATACAATGATCGTTCCATATAAAAATGTCCCTGTAAAAAAAAGCAAACTAGATTTGTTTGAACTTGGATTCAGGATCATTACAATGAAGTTTCTCTATTGGACAGCAGAGAGGAAATAGCTTAATAACTTAAAGGTGTGTAAAATATTTCACACTGAACTAATAGTATAACAGTGTTTGAAAAACATGTGAAAAAAATGTGTATCAATAGATTTGGATCACAAACATTGAAATAATCCATAACAAATAGCTAATTGGCAGGTTTATTCATTCATTCATTCAATTGTAGAATAATGCCTAACATTACTCCATTACTTTATGCCACAATAGAATTCTGCAACCCATTGAAGTCAGTGGGACAAAATGCACGGCAAAAATAATTTTTGGTTTAAAAGTATCAGGTCTCACTGTTTGGATATGCACAACTGTAAACAGAGAACAGTGGTAATAAATTAGTTTTTTCCTTGGGGGTGCTAAAAGTTAGGCACCCCCAAGTGAATATATTAACTTACCTGACAACCAAGGCTGGTGCTCCTATCTGCAGAAACTTTCACAGGACTGGGGTTCTTCCGGGGAGCAGTCATTACTTATGATTGGGATTCTTTTATATATAACTGTAAGTATTGTGTTGTGATCCTGCTTATATGAAAGTTACTTTTTTTTTATTGTTTCCAAAATAAAAATGTTTAGCCAAAAATTATCCTTTAATAGTTATAGTAAGTCTGAACAAATGTAGTTACATTCGCTATAATTTATAATTTATAAGATTACTGTATGTGTTTTCTTAAGCTCAATTTATGACTGGCCCAGATTGATTTGGGTAATGGGTTAAGTTTCAGGTCTGTGTGAAACACTAGAAATTTTGGGATCATTGCATTGTTTATTTTATAATCATTCCAAACACATCAAAACACCCAGCTAGTTTTATGTGACTGCACATGCATAGTTATTCTACTGTATATCTGTTTTGTGTGTGATCTATCTTTTAGCCTTAGTGTGTGAATAATTAGGGAATGAAGAACTGTGTGATGCTAATATCCAAATATTACTTTACTCTTGCTTAGCTGTGCCCTTTGGTGAAACTAATGGAGTAAGGATTACAAAAAGGAGATAAGTCTGAGCCAATTCTCATCAAAATTCTAATTTGCAGAAAAAATAAATTACACCTTTATAGTGGGAGGCTGTTCTTTAAAGTTGCACAGGGCATGGCACCAATCTCTGCTCTAACATAATTAGTTTCCTAAAAAAAACAACTTTCCTCACTCTTTGCAATTTCATTCTTTTGGCAAGGCTCCCATTAGAATCCTGTTTGAACCACTAGATCTGCTTTTCTCATTTTAGCACATTTCCCTCATGCATAACACCTATAACATAGGCATATCAGAGTCTGAAAAAGTAACTTTCCATTTGGTGCTGAATTACAGCATGTGTACTAGTCATGACATTCATTTTAATGCAGAAGCAACCCCTTTGTGCTCATTCAGCCAGCACTTTCTACCATGGTTGGCTGGTGTCTTCACCTCACACCGGATAAAAAAAATAATGTGCAAGGTGCAGATTGCAGCATCAGAGGAACATACCAGCCCTGTCCTTACTGTCTGCCATAGTTGCAGCCTGTGTCCTCTGCTTCTCTCTTACTTGAGTATCTAAATGATGCAGAAGTAAGGGGATGGGAGGGGGGCACAATATGATGAACTCAGGTAGCACTATATTCAGTGGGACAGCCTCAGGTCTTTGCTATTTGCAGCAATTTTTTCACTTTCTTCTTCATTGTAAATTACCCCATATGGAGTTTCTTTCAGATGCACAATTTCTAGAGGTTTCATATGTAAATTCATCATATGTAAATAGTTTACAGCAGCAAAAGGGAATATTTGTCTCTACATCTATAGTTAATTTGTGCCAGAGCTAAGTAGAAATAGGTGAAATGCAGACTTTTTTTCCTGCATTTTTAGCAGACTTACATCACCTAGCCTGAATGTTCAATGCAGTTGCATAAGTGGTGGAGATGTATCTGCATTTTCATAAATCATTTTATGTTCTATCTTGTAAATCTGCCCTGAATCAATTTTACTGCATAGTTATTTTCAAGTCTCTGCTGGAAAACATAGTTGCTGCAACCATAATTATGGCTAATACAAAACTGTTTAAAAGTTTTAATACTACTTTATTGCCAAATACATAAGGAACATAGGGACAAAAAATATCTTGATATTATGAAGCTATGCCTCCAACCCCATTTTTTTCATGTGCAGAGTCGGTCAGAAAATAAAAACCATATGGCAGAAGGACAGGTGGATAAATAGAAGTGTTGGTCTAACTGCAAATAAAAACAATAATATAACATATTTATTATGTTTCTCATAACGTGCTGAATCAAAGGATTATATTAGAATATTTAATACATCAAAATCTGGGTCACTTTGCACCACTTGCCAAACAAGGATTTATTATGTTAATGCCTATATTTTGTTCAGAGGTAGTACATGCTGTTATATTGAGAGATATAGGATAATACCCAGAAAATATTATGTGTGTGTGTGTGAATACATTTCAACAAAGAAAAAACTATAAGTACTGTAAATCTTATCATTGGGTTAATTATATTGTGAACTTTTTTGCAATGTTTTCACAAGTGATTCTTTTTATATTTATATTATCAAGCTTATTCTTATGGCAGACTTAGCAAAGACTTTGTTTTACTTAAAGAAACATCAGACTGCTTATGTTTAATATCCTATAAATGATATGATTGTTCTGGTGTTATCTTTACATGTAGCTTCAATTTTTTATCAAATTATCTTTATCAAAATGGAACATTACAAAATCTAGCATTTATTATTTGTTGTTGCCTGTGAATTGGTTTGATCCCTTGTTCACTGGGCTTAAACTTTCTCTGAGGGATTTCTCCCTTACCTCCCAGCGCATCCCTAAATCTTTGCTCTTGTGCAGGGGCGCGCTTCTGGGTTCCGGGCCAAAGTGACGCTGTCGCTTGTCGCCGAGCGTCATGACCCTCACATTGTGACGTTAAGTGTCGTGACATCACGTAAAGGCGCCAAATTTTAATTCTTGGAGCCAAAACACCTTTAAAAGGCCAGTTCTCCATTTTGTGAGTGCCCAAGCTGGTTTCAGTTTACTGTTCCTGCCGAAGCATTGATATTGTGATTTGTATTCCTGGCTTTTGACTCCTGCCTGACTTTTGACTCTGATTCTTGCCGCCTGCCTTGACCTATTGCCTGATTCTTGACCACATCTTGTCTTATCCTGCAGGTATCTAGTTTACGGACATTTTAGTATACACACTTTCCTTGTTGGTTTCCACAGCAGAAAGCCCGGGGGCCCCAAAAGGGCGTCGGTGAACATAACACTAGATACAAATCTAGTCATTTTGTAGAACATAGAAAAAAGCAGAACAGAAGCACAGAAAAATATAGCAAGGTATTGAAAGATAAAAATTGCAAATGTTTGTGACCTTAACTGTATATCTCATAAATGTAAAGCTTTCCATATTTAGAATGACTATTCATTTAAAGTTAGGCACAAATTGAAATTTAAACTGGGGGATTCCTAAGCTAAAGGTAAGTACAAGCTTTCCTAACAATAAGGACATTGTTAACACATTTATCGAAACAGATCAAAATGTCCTACTGATTTGGAAAGTTCTTACACCCCAATGAATCGTTAATCCCCCAAAAAATAAATACATCTGCTTTAAACAGAAACACTATACAAGTTAATTAGGATTTAGAAAATACATTTCTGCGTTTCAACAAATTGTTAGTGTTTGTTAGTGCTTGGTAAATCATACAGAATCTGTAGTTTTTAGCAAGTTTTGTTTTTATCACTCAGGTACTTACTAATGTATAATTTTTATGTTCTGTAAGGTACAGTACATTTTTTAATGAAAACTATACCTTCAGAATGTATACAGTACTTAAACAAAAGATTATTTACATAATAATAAGAGGCCTAGCAAAGAATTTTACCAAATTGATACACACACACACACACACACACACACACACACACACACACACACACACACACACACACACACACACACACATATATATATATATATATATATATATATATATATATATATATATATATACTATTTGTATAGCTTAATAAGCGCCATTCTCATCCTTTTAAAAATATCTGTCTCCCAACTCTTCACTACATTACATACAGTACATGGATCATGTACATGTGTTTGCAGATCAGAACACATAAAACACACATACAGCCATAATGTGCTAGCATTGCCATATACATTATACTGCTTATACAGTTTTGATCACCAATAAGAGTGTTCATTATTAGTCAAATATATTTGCACTCACAATTAGAAATATATATTGGTGGTGCTGGAAACATTCTATAGACATTTAGGTTGGCATCAATGTAATGCACAAAAGCAGGCCCGGACTGGCAATCTGCGCGTTCTGGCAAATGCCAGAGGGGATGCTATAAGGTGCCATAGAAAGTCAGTATTTAGTGGGCTGGCGGGGGCTTTTTGGGCTTCTGTGTACCTGAAATGCCAGGGCCTATTTTAATTCTCAGTCCGGACCTGCACAAAAGCATATGCCAAAGATAAAACATTCCCTTGGGTATGCAAAAAATATTAATCACCAAATATAACATAATTCTTTATCAACACAAAATCTAGACAATCATCCAGGATTGGTTATATTTGTTTTATAAAGACACTCCCATGCATATTCTATAAATAACATGTTTTTACTTACAATGCAGAATGTTTTCCCTACAATTGGCATGTTACTGTGATCAAGAGCAGTATTATGTTTGGCACAATTGCATCCAATGCATGCACTTTCATAATGGTGGTATTGCTTCATGTATTCTGCATTGAAATTGCATTTGTGTAATAAATGTTATTCGTCTGACGCAAGTCTACCATGATCAGGGAGGCAGTAGCTCCAGGGTTCCCTTGCTTCAATAGGCCTACTTGTGCATGATCCTTTCTGAAGAACAAAATGGTAAAGTAAAAAGGTGTCTGGGTTTACCTTTAGTGAAAAGTTTCAATACATGCAACATTTCAGTTCGTTTTAGAACAACCACACTTCCTTTATTATAAATCTGCCTTTATAAATGCTTTTTCTGATTTAGCCTTCTCTTGCATTTTCTAGATGCTGTTAGTTTATTACCCGAGTTTCAAGTGTATGTTCTTTTGATCAAATAATTGTATTCTTCTTGTTATAACCATTAGGTTTAGTATGATTTACTATTCTATTTATTTCTATTCTGTTCTTTACAATATCATCATTTTTCTAATACCTACCCACAACTATACGTAACACATTTTAACCATTCTGTTCACTAATTTTATGACATTCTATCCTTCATCATTACACCTCATGCATTCTAACTCATCTCTCCTACATAACTGGTAAAATATGCCTCTGATTCTAGGCACACTACCTATGCATTCCAACAATTCCATCCCACACACTTTACTCTTTCATTCTGTGCAAGCTGCTCTGAAACAATCTCAGTGCTCGAAGCACTAGACTTCAGTAATATGAAGAAAGATGGAAAAGATAAAGAATATATTCCAGATCAAAATCCTATAAATAAACATGTTGTAAACAAAAAGCTTACCAAATTGTGGAAAAAACAAAAAACAAAAAAAATTCCCTGAATTTGAAGTTTAAAATAATACTAGTCTTAAGGGAACTGAATCTACTAGAAAATATAAGGTTTTTTTTTTCATTATTCCAGGAAACAGGAGTAAACAGCAATATCATTAACAAAAATGTAAGATAATGTAAGATAATATATGTTGTGAGTGTATATTCATGTTGTGTTTCTGTATAAGGAGTTTATTAAGAGTAAATGTCATGCTGCTTTAATTTTGAACCTGAAATTTTTGCAATTAATTGCAATCATTTTATTTGACTGTGACATGTTTTTCAATTGATTAGCCAAAAGTGAAGTCTTAATTTCCGAATGAAATGGTGAACAGTTTTCCTGTCAGCATTAATGAGTGTGCTTCAGGCGGTGATCTTACTGCTGACTTAGTTCAAAGAACTAAACCAATTCATCTCAATTGTAGTTGATCATTAAGTAAAGTAAATTTACTTAACCTGAAGGTTGTACAAAAATAAATGATTTCAAGCATCAGGTTACCTGGAAAAAAGTAGTAGGTAATTAAAGAATTAAATGTATATTTCTGTGATTAAAACTAAATTACTTAGAGTAATTAAATGGGTTGTGATTTGAAAAAAAAATATTCTTAAGGATGGAATTTTTTGTAAGCTTTTTACTCTTTTTTTTTTAAAAAAAAACCCTCTGGATCGTGGATATATATAAAAGCTGCTTTCTCACATTTCTAGTGGTAAAGCATTCTGACCAGTAATGACAGCAAAAAGCCAGACTTGAGAAAGCGTGAGTTATCAAAATTATTTTTATTTATGTTCATGGGGAGGCCCATTTATCAAAGGTCAAATTTTTTATACAAATTTTTTATATAAATTTGAATATAAATTTCGATTGGGAGGCTATTTAAAAATAATGTCTAAAACACGAATGAATCTTACCATGAATTTGACTAAACTCGAAATGAGTTTTTTTTCTCTGAAAAAAACTCGAATGTCAAGAAGGCTATTAATATCTTCAAAGGGGTCAATGAACATCTCCTATTGACTTATACAGTACACGAACTCTGCAGGATTTAGGTACCAAATAGTACATTTTTAATTATTTCAAAGATAAAGGTTTGAAAAATCTCAATTTTTGCATTTGAACTAAAATTCAAATGAAGTTTTTATTATTCCCAATTTGAATTCGAGAGTTTTGACTAAAAAAATTTTAATTCGAATTTACTATTTGACCCTTAATAAATCTGCCCCTTAATGTTAACTCAACCCATTCTTTTACTATAGACACTGACCATAGGTACATGTGTCAGATTCTGACTGGTCAGTGACCATTAAATTAATCCAAGGGAGTTGGGCATGGATTCCTGAGGCAGTCCATTAAAGTATCAAGACATTAAAGTACTTGCTGTGTTGTTTTCTTGAAGAAATTTCACATGTCATCCAACTGGCTTTCTCAATTCAGAATAATTTTCAGGAATATATGCTCGGGAATGTTGCTCTAATTATCTTAATCTGTGTTGCACCCCCTGCCTCTATTCAAACTTGGTTTTCCAGTTTTTACTAAAATGGCTTCTTTAACACCTCTTTTGAAAACATCAACATCAACACAGCGGACCACAACATCAGGTTTACATGGGAAGATGTGCTTTTTTGGACTCTACATCACAGAGCAGACAAGATCCCCACCAGCACAGAGGCTAAGTTGAAAGAGATGAAACATATCAGAGGGGCCCTAAACATGTGCAGGGATCCAGATTGGGCCTTTGTGAAAACCGGTAGACAAAGAATTACACCATGACTACCGGTGAAGGTGGAAAACAGGACAGGAGAAAGAACTTGGTTGTCCCATTTGTATCTGGGATTTTGAAAAACTTAGAAGGATTTTTGATAAACACTACAACCCTGTCTGCTTTAAACCCAGCAACACACTGAGGCAGCAACTAATTTACCCAAAAGACCAAACCCCAAAACACAAGAAGAGTGACATTGTGTATGCAGTGCAGTGCAGTGAGTAGTGTTCTAATTTGTAGAGATGAAGCCACTTGGATTTGTGTGTTAAATGCGTCATGAAGAACTGAAGAAACTGTGTTATCTAAAGTCATCTTAACTCATTTAATGCATTTAACCTTTTCATTGGCATACCAAAGCACCATTGTTCACAATGGTGAATGCTTTAATTAGATGGGATGCTGTGACACAATTTGTGCTAAATGGGATAAGTGGGAAATTTGTGTTTAGTTATTCTGTGTCAAACACACAAAACAAAGTGGCTTCATCTGTATGTGGGAGAAACCAAACAACAGTTACACAAGTGTATTATGACGCACAGAAGAGCCAGACCCAATGGTCAGGATTCAGCGGTGTACCTACATCTAAAAGAAAAAAAAATACGCTTGAAGACTGCCAAGTCCAGATTCTATACCGGGAGAGTGACTGGTTCAAAAGAGATATTAATGAAGCCATATATGTAAAGACTGAAAAACCAAGATTGAATAGAGGCGGGGGGTGACATCTATTGTCTGCCACATACAATGTTGTTTTGGGAAAGCTCCCTGGAAGGTTTAATAACACCTCACAGCTCCAATCATGCTAAAACAATCAACACCTAACTTCACGACATTCTTGCTGATTATGATAAACAGATTAATCTGAATGGGGCAACATTCCAGATCATATATTCCCAAAAGATCTTATTTACAAGTTATTCTGAATTGCGCAAGCCAGTTGGATGACTGGTGGAATGTCTTCAAGGAAAAAACACAGCAAGTCCTGTTGATTTGACTTATTTCTACAGATCTAACTGTGTGCTAAATAAGATGTTTTTGCTTGTCTCTATTATGTCCTGATGCCATTTAATATGTAAATGATAGTGTGCAAGGTGACATAATGACACAGCAGAGAATAACAGGGTCGTGTTCAGTTAGACTGAGGGAACCAGTTTAGGTGCTGGAATTATGAGTCACCTCCTGGGAAAAGGGGAGTAGGAGCTCTTGCAAGGAAATAACAAGTGGGCTGTTGCTTGTGCAGTTACTTTGAAAGGAGCCAAATAGATAGATACTGAGAGTCCCATTTATCAAAGGTCGAATTTCAAATTCATCTGAATTATTTTTTAATATATACTCACAAGTCGACTGGGAGGTTATTTAATATAAAATGTAAATGTCTAATATTGATTCGAATGGTTCAGACTGGAAAATACGAATAGTTAAGTGGCGAATTTATTCGCCAGGTGAATTTGCTGCAAATTCCCGTGATTTGCCACCGGTGAATAAATTCGCGAAACCGCAGCGAAAATTCGCCGGTGTAAAAAAAAAGATTTACAAAAAACGGATGCCGGCGTCAAAAACTAGACCCCTGCACCGTTTCGCTAATTTTAAACCGTTTCGCCAATTTCGCCCCAAATTCACCCATCACTAAAAATACGAATCATATTCAATTTGTATTTTATTCGTACCAATCAAGTTTTTCTCCGGAAAAAAAAAAATCAAATGTCAGGAAGGCTCATCTCCAAATGGTTGAACAGACCTCTGCCATTGACTTGTACATGAACTCAGCGGGTTTTAGTTGGGAAATATTCAAATCAGGACTGTTTCCATGGCTGAGGGTAGATAAATCTCACATTCAAATTAACATTCGAATAGGGGGATCAAAATTTGTATATGTGAATTGTAAAACGCAAATTCGAATTTGAATTAAAGTTTACTATTCGACCCTTCATAAATCTGCCTCTGAATGTTGTGCATGTGTTTTCACATGATACATTTTGTTTTCACTGATTTGAACCTTGCCCATATTAGTTAAATTGCAAATAACATCCAAATAGAAATTATTTCAGAATAATCTACTATGATTTGAAATATTAAAACAAAAACACGATTGTTTCTGATGCCGATAACAATGCTGCACTTGAGCAGTTATGTATTTAAATTAGCCCTTATGACTGTTTTATTTCTGTACTTATTGAAATCAGAGGTCATTTTGTCTTTCACTAGGTAGAGGCAAAGGGCTTAATAGCATCAGGCACCAATTATCTCCTTATTAATGTCCCAGACTTGTTCAATTTGTCTATATATTGTATGTGTTAGCTGAATTCACAGTGTTACTACCATTCTTTTACACAATAAGTATTATATTTTGTATTTCTAGTTGTTATTTTAAAATTAATCAATATTTTGTATGGTGGTGCAAAATTAATCAATAGACAACTACAAAAGCCATATTTGACAAACCAACGCTTTTATAATCTGGCAATTGACTTCCATCCTCTGTCTTTCTAAAATCTCCTCAGGTTACAACAAAAAGTAGAATCAAACATACAGTATTAACAAATAAATTTTTACATTGGGTGATATTTTTCATGGAATAATAAGTAAATGTACAAGCAGGAACAATCTCCTACAAGAGACTGAAATATTTCCTCAGTATCACTATTTAATATTTAAATACCAGTAATCATGTCCTTGAAGCAAAAATAAACAAACAATTGCAAACAGCAATGTTTCCTTTTCTTTTGTTAAAAAAAATCAATGGTGGTTTTAAAAGGGATGATCAATGGCCATTGACAATATGTGAAACAATAAAAAAAAGAATATCATGGGGGAATAAGAGATGCTATCAAGGTCACAGTATTGTTTGCATTAATACTGTGTTTATGAATATTCACAAAACCAGAAAAAGCATAACATTGGTAATTTTGTAAACAATAACTTTTTGCACAGTGTATAAGGGTTCATGGAAACTCCTAATAATTAGATAAACACTGTGAACTCTACAAATGAAATACTAATGAAAGCATTTAGGCACTGTCATGTTCAAGACCACTAACACAAAAAAGTATTTTTTCTTCTATTCCTTCACTTGAGCTAAGTAAATGGGCACCTAAATTGTGTGTGTTTGGATGCTATTCAAAAAGGTAATATGTGTGCTTCTTACAATTTGCACCTAGCAAAAATTTTTTTTATAAAGCAAGCAAGTTAGGCAGGGCTTTACAATACTACAACAAACATGAGTGCTATAGTAACAAATGTTATTGAATAAAAATAGGATTGGAAGGCCCTGATCATATGATCTTATTATCTAAAGGTAAAATGTAACAATAATCTCAGAATACCCTGCCTTGAGGAGGAGTTAGTTCCAGGGTTTCCTTTAGTGCTGAGCGAAATTTTTCACCTAGATTCACAGCTAAAATGACACCCATAGGGTTAAAAAATTTGTTGTGCATCAAAAGAAATTGTCACCCATAGACTTTTTCAAAAATGTTAGGCGATGTGAACCAGGTCATATTCAGCCATCACTAGTTTCCTTAGTATTTTTGTGCTTACAGAGACAAATGACTTGCGCTTTGTTAAAAGTGGTTCAGCACAAAGCCTATTAATTAAAATAAGCAATTGAAGTGACAGCATTTATTAACAAAAACGTGTATCCTCGTTTGTAAACCTTACACACTTTGTAGTACATGCTATTTAGAAATATTCTAGGAATAATGCTGCATTGCATTTTGCACGTTGAACTTTTGAACTTGTACAGAAAAAATAATAATACAGGTAGAGGAGCTGTTATCCAGAGTGCTTGTGATCTGGGGCACTCTGGATAATAGATCTTCATGCTATAATTAAAGGGGAACTCTGGCTTCCAAACCAAAATTTGATAAAGAGGCCCACATAACACCGAAACCCCTAATATACCCATCACAGGTACCCGTTTCTTCAAAAAGTATGCATAAATGCTATTTTCTATGCTACAATCCAGCTGGTTAACAGTTCTTCTCTTTCTGCATTCTTGAAATCCTGGCAGGGAAGGAGGGACTAAATCACTGATGTTACAAATTGTGACAACTTCTCCGCAGCTTACAGACAGCATGCTGGAACTAAACCCACAATGCACTGTGATGCACTAGCAATGGAAAAATTCAAGTACTTGAGAGTTTTTTTGAGTTACTCATATTCAGGAAAAACTACAAAATATGGTCAAAATTTTAACAATGCTGCCTTCCCAAGAGAACTCTGGGTTGTTTTAGTTGTTACACAGGAGGGATAATTGGCATAATTGCTCTGTTAGTCACACATGCTAGCACATTGTAGTTGGTACCTGGTTTTGAACCGAACAGCTCAATTTATGAAGGGAATGTCTGGTTCAAACACCCCCCACGGTGGGTTAAAAAAAACAGATCAAAAACTCCCTGTTGATGACATCATAGGCCATCTCCAATATCCCCAAACGTCACCTACCTTCTCACAAACATCGTCTCCCCTCTGACATCACCAACCTCCACACTGATGCCACAAATCTGCCCCAGATTTTGACTCAAATGAAATGTCTACCCAATGTTACATAGAATGGGAATTATTTATAATAAAATTTTACTCTTATATGCAATATACATAGTTTTGTAATAACACTAAAGTTAACAGCATATTTTTGTTAAAACATAATTTCGGTGTACATTGAAAATGGAAATACATTCTATACTTCATTTACTGCTTTGTTATCACAGAACTGTGTCAGTGCATCATATCCAACAGAGAGCAATTTACCCGAGGGTTGCTCTAGGTCTGCCTTGGGTAAATTGCACAACAACCTTCTAATTTGTTAAAGCTAAAAGAAATAAATGCCAACATTTCCATCTCAGTGTTGTTATGCTTTAATATGAGGGCTAAAATGTCAGTGTTGATACCCTTATATCAACTCTTTTCCTTCATTGCAATATAGAAAGGAGATTACCATATATCTGCTATGATTTTATTGATATTAAAAGAATACTTCAACATTGCACAGTGTTTTATCCATAAGCAATGAAGTAGGAAGGGACACTCCAAATGCAGGCTCTGCTGCAACAAACTTTTATTCCCACACCATGTTTCGGATCACATGGATCCATTTGGAAAAAGATGGATCCATGGAAAAGGGATACATGTGATCTGAAACATGGTGTTGGAATAAAAGTTTGTTGCAGCAGAGCCTGCGTTTGGAGTGCTCCTTCCTACTTCATTGCTTATGGATTGAATCTGGTCTTCTGGTGTGATCAATTTGGAAAGAGAGCACATGAACAACACGTGGCATTTTATTGCACAGTATTTTATATTTTTGTCAAGGATTAGGGGGCACTGTGGAGGCAGATGAGGAAGGTTATACCTGCAGGGAAAGGCAGGAACAGGGGGAAGAGGCGAAGAATCAGACTGGACTGGGTGAAGAGGGCAATGAGTCAGACTGGATAGGAAGATGAGGATAAGGAGTCAAGACAGGAACAAACAGGTTAGGAGCAGGATAAAGCGGGAGCGTAGAACAGGAACCGACTGGATGGGACAGGACAAATCAGGTGCAGATTGGCACAGGACAGATCGGGTGTAGATTGGGACAGGACGGAGCAGGCCTTGATCAGGACAGGACGTAGCGGGCATAGATCAAGATGGAGCAGGCGTAGAATGGAACAGGCTGGATCGGATAGGACAGGACAGAACAGGACGGAGCAGGCATAGAATAGATCAAACTGGGGACTGGAGGGGGAGGACTGGAGCTGAAACAGGAAGAAAAGGCAGAGCAAAATACAGAGCGAGACAAGGGAAGATATAAGACAAGGTTAAAGGTACAAGGCAGAACAGGACTGCAAGTAGGAACAGCAACACAAGGTCAGGTCAAGGTCAGTTAAGGGCAAGACAGAATAAGGTTAAGGCAAGACAGCATCAGAACAAGGCACGGTTCAATGTAAGGCAGGACAAGGCAAGGAGGCTAGAGCAGGAACATTTAGCTAGGGGCAATGCCACAGTGCTAGTATAGGTAATGCTCAGACACGGAGGGTGAGATTGACTGGCTTTATATAGGGCAGGGTCAGACCTGATTGGCTGACCCCAAACCACCAATCAGGCTGCTGCTGGATTAGGGCTGCAAAGGCCAGGTAATAGATAGTGAGCAAACCTGTGGGCTTCTCACTTGGCAAAATGGTTAAGGCACCGAGTTAGAACCCCAATGGTCCCTGGCTTGAATCCCAACAGAGCCTGAAATGTCTCCACTATCTGTGTGTGTGTGTGTGTGTATATATATATATATATATATATATATATATATATATATATATATATATATATATATATATATATATATAAATATATATGTAGCGCTATAGTAAATTGTGTGTATCGTACACCACTATTGAGCTCCACTCCCAATAAATGTGCCCCGGATGAGACCTGTAATCTTAGGGAGTGAGCCCTCGCAACGGTATGGAGGCAGGGTGTAGTGCAACTGTAACTGGATACAGGGTTTAATAATTGGGCGCCAGTGGTTCTTATAACTTAAACATGAACTGATTTATTGAACATACACAATCCTCAGTGGAGTATACAATAGAGCATGACAGGATTTGGTATCACATTGAATAAACAATACTCACCTTTTGGTCAATATTAGTCCCCACAGGCAAGAGGACGTGCTCAGCAGCAATAAAGGTACAACCAGCTTTCAGCCTTTCCCTAAGTGGAACCTGAGGGGAATCTATCTACCCTGTTCCTATACACTTAGTCCCTACTTCTGGGCTATTAGTACCCGGGATCTTAATCCCTCTGACTCTCCTCGTCGGAGCCTGGAGCTGCTCAACTAAATAACCTGTCTATCTGTCACTCCTAGAGTGACCTATTATGGTGAGTAGCCTATTCTTACTAATCCTAAAATACTCAGGTTCCACTCAGACTCAGCCTGTTAGCTCAGGCTAGAGCCAGCACAAAATGGACACTGAAAACATGGCTTCAGAGCAGAAAGAGCAAACAGTACCCCTCCCAACTATATTTTAGGACCCAAATAGGTGTCCATAACATTGAGGGACTGCCTGCACAAAATACTAGGGGTGGCTATTTTACACATCCATATATATATATATATATATATATATATATATATATATATATATATATATATATATATATATATATATATATATATATATATATATATATCTCTACTTTTTCAAAGTACATAATACCAAGTACACACGCATTAAATACCCGGGTTGGCGGGAAAAAACAGGCCAACTTGAAAATGACGTGTACACCTCATCATCAGAAATCGACTACTACTAAGATGTCACATGTTATACGATTTTCACATACTAATCTGCCACACGCAACAAATAACATAAATTACGACAAACTAATTGATACTAGTTAAAATCCATTGATTGGGTAAATGATATAACACAGTAGTCACAAGGTGCTTAGGGGATGATTAGTGTGTCCTTTTCATTATTAATGGCCTGGGGATGTCATTTGATACATGAGGGATTTGATAATAATAATAATATTTAATGGTTGATTGCTACACACAGTGAGTTAATTATATAGCCGTAGCAGGCGGGTAACAACTGCAGGATTTTTAATTATTTATTTTTTAATTTTAGTTTATTGGGACGGTATACTTTATAAGGACACGAATATGTTTAATATTGAGGGAGCCCCAGTGCAGACCTTCCACCTCTTTTCAATAAGACGATACATTGTGTAACATAGATAGCAATATAAATGTCATAGCAATTGAAAAAGGAAGTTAAGAACTTTGTTGCACAGTATCTTGATTTTAACTAGTATCAATTAGTTTGTCGTAATTTATGTTATTTGTTGCGTGTGGCAGATTAGTATGTGAAAATCGTATAACATGTGACATCTTAGTAGTAGTCGATTTCTGATGATGAGGTGTACACGCCATTTTCAAGTTGGCCTGTTTTTTCCCGCCAACCCGGGTATTTAATGCGTGTGTATTTTGTATTATGTACTTTGAAAAAGGCCTCGGAGGAGGCCGAAACGTTAGCCCTTTACAATAAAAACTTTTATACATTTTTAAGACCTGTGCGGATCTTACTTGCATATTAGAAATTTCATTTTTCGATACTGCACCTTTCAAAGAACCACTGATAAGCAGAGAAATTGTATCAACAGATCAGGTTACATGTACACAAATAGAAACAGCTTAAAAAGGGACAACCCACAATTAAACAAATATGGTGTTACCACAGCTAAAATATATTGCACATTATAATACTTCACCTTTGATTCAAAAAACACATAAAAGAACAATGTTCATTTAACCCTAAAGGGGCCATTGTGTTCAATTTTTTTTTCCAAAAAACTTCTTGCTGAAATAGGATTTTTGATCTATCCCTGCCACGTTTCAGGGGCGGTACATGGTCAATGGCAATGACCATGAAAATGCTTGGCAACTGGTTTAATAGATACTCCATCCCTGAATGCTACACTAATCGCTGAGTGGTGGGCATCCATTCTCAGTCTAAGAATAAGGTCTGTGGGCATTTTCTTGAGCAGGGACACAGGTTACCCACCTTCAAATATATTGCCATTGACCATGTACCGCCCCTGAAACGTGGCAGGGATAGATCAAAAATCCTACTTCAGCGAGAAGTTTTTTGAACACGATGGCCCCTTTAGGGTTAAATGAACATTGTTCTTTTATGTGTTTTTTGAATCAAAGGTGAAGTATTATAATGTGCAATATATTTTAGCTGTGGTAACACCATATTTGTTTAATTGTGGGTTGTCCCTTTTTAAGCTGTTTCTATTTGTGTACATGTAACCTGATCTGTTGATACAATTTCTCTGCTTATCAGTGGTTCTTTGAAACATTGTTTCATGTATGTTTTTAACCTTGTTTCTTTTTACTTCCTGTCTATTTCTGGTTCAGGTGTTCTCCTTTTTCGTTTTCACATGTTTGGGCTATTCAGGTGATTGGGCTCTGTCACATGACTTGTCTCAACACACGTGATTGGGTGAGTGATTATGCATTTTATCTATATTAAGCTGTTTCCCTATGACAATTCACTTGTTATCATTAACAAGGTTTTTTTCCTGTGTATGTTTGTATGTTTTTTCCTGCCATGAAGAGTGCAATAGTTCACAGTGTTAAACAAACATACATGCTTTCCGTGATGTGTAAGCAAACAGGATTATTTACAAATTTTAAATATTAAAACACTTCTATGGTGTAGTATTTCATCTTTATTTCAAGGGAAGACAAAAGAAAAACATTTTTTTTTAATGATTTAGAAATGGAGGGACTGCAAAATAGATCAGGGCCTACAAGGCAATAAAAATAAAGATGTTTCCTTCTTTGTTTTTTAGTCAGCAATTGTCAAGACAGAAGACACATTTCATGTCATTTAAAGAATATGGATGAAAACACTAATTATAAGGCAATATTCTGATCTGTTTCCTACATCGATCTATGTCATTTAAATTGATGAAGCAGGTCAGAACTGTAATATGCTGTCCATGATATTCATTAATTTCATCTGAACATGAACATACCTAATATAATTGCAATATCCCGGAACCACATTAGTTATACATTAATTTCTTCTACTATGTTCATATACTTTGACATAGACAGACAAACAGACACACACATTCATAATATCTGTCAAGAATAATGTTAGTGATAACTAATTATTAATTGGTATATGTTAATGAATTAGAACTGATTTTGTTTCATGTTCTGGCAGCTTCTGTGTATAGAATCTTGTACAAATCAGACCTAATTTTCACAGGGCCTAATACTGGGGCTCATTTATACACTGGGCACATTTGCACCTGGGCAGAAACCCATAGCCCCAGTGTCTTGTGATTTTTCATAAAATGTAATTCAACACATTGGTCGTTATTTTTTCACTATTTTCTTAAAACCACTTTGACCAAACTCCTGTGCACATTTTCACAGTATTTATCAACAAATTTACTAGAAACAATCTGGTGTGGGAAAAGTCTTGATAAAATTGTGAAATAATCTGAATAGTACTTTTTTTTATTTATATTTATATTTACGTTGATATTTTTGGATTATCGTCTGAAAAGCCACAAATTCTTTTGATTATTGTACAAAACCCAGCGCAGATATTGATATTTTCCAGTTGTAAAAGGGACATCTGCAATTCACGTCTACCTGAACTCGGCAGGTTTGAGATGGAGTACTTTTTTATTCTGACTTTTAGCAGCCTCAGGGTTTAATAAATCTCGAAAAATTTGAGTTTTTTTTCCCTCCGAAAATATGGTGATTTCCCCTTTAAAACTCTGACCAGAAAAAATTGGACTTTAATAAATAACTCTCACCATGTTGTCAAATTAGTATTTATACATAGATTTGGGGGGTTATTTATTAAAGTCTAATTTTTTCTGGTTGGAGTTTTAAAAAACATTTTTTTTTTGTGATTTATTAAACTCCCAAAGCTGCTAAAAGTCCGAATAAAAAATTATGCCATCTCAAACCTGCTGAGGTCAATGGCAGATGTCCCATTTACAATTGGAAGATATGATCTGCGCTCGGTTTTGTACAATAATCTAAAGAATTTGTGGTTTTCAGGTGATAATCCAAAAAAATTTGAGTTTTCGGGCGTCCATTTTGAAAAAATCTCATCATACTGTACATGTTTTTTCACAATTTTATCAAGTCTTGTCCCGCACCAGATTTTTTTCAAGTTAATTTATAGGGTAATGAGCATTTGGTCAAAGTGGTTTTAATAAAATAATGAGACATTTTTCAGATTTTAGTAAATAACCCCCTTAAAGTCAATTAAACTAAACATTACATTACTGCAAGGATTCAGCTGGATAAATCAGCAAGTAGGAACTGCAACTCATGAGAACCAGTTTTATTATAGTCTTGTTTCACTTAGTTCATCGGTTTAGTACAGTATATCAGTGGCTTTTCAAATACGTTTTTTTCTTGTAATGTTTATGTACAAGGCCCAGCTTCACTCAGATGGTTCTAACTAAATTGAAGGGTGCAGCACACACTGAAACATACTTATATGTAAGGATGCAACAAATTCAAGATTCGGTTCGGGATTCGTCCAGGATTCGGCCTTTTTCAGCTGAATTCGGATTGGGCCAAATCCTTCTACCCAGCCAAACTGAATCTGAATCTCAATTTGCATATGCACATTAGGGACTTTTTGTCACAAAACAAGGAAGTAAAAAATGTTTTCCCCTTCCCACCCTTAATTTGCATATGCAAATT
The DNA here is from genome assembly GCF_017654675.1 of Xenopus laevis. Classification (NCBI taxonomy): domain Eukaryota; kingdom Metazoa; phylum Chordata; class Amphibia; order Anura; family Pipidae; genus Xenopus; species Xenopus laevis. The sequence continues at coordinate 67,249,686 of NC_054382.1, forward strand.
ATGATTCAGATTCGGTTCTGTATTCAGCGGAATCTTTCAAGAAGGATTCGGGGGTTCGGCCAAATCCAAAATAGTGGATTCGGTGCATCCCTACTTATATGTATTGAAACAAATGTTGTTTTGTGTGTGCCATTTATTTTAACAAAGGTTTTTTTCTATCTGTGTGTCCTGATATAAAATTCTTCTTCTACAGGATGTGTACATGTCCCATTATCTCTCAAAATTAATACAGCCCCCAAAGGTTCATTTAATGATCAGTTCAAGGGACAGAAAGAAACAAAATAGGTATTTATGTATAAATGTAGCAAAAGTTTGCATCTTTTATTACATTTTCCCTATGCATAAATATTAAAAAAAAACATGTATTTTGCAATGTAATATTCATCTATTAGACATTTGCTGTACATTTGTCCTGATTTTAAGCAGCATTTGAATGCTGTGGAATAATCCACATGTGTTATTCATACGTATGCATTTCATGGTTTGATGGTAAATCGTTTTTACTCAGCTGCAAACAGGCAACTACATATGCACTAAATATGGTGCTTAGTAAAGTAATAAAAACCTTATATTTACCATACGCAGAACATCTGAATAAAAATTGTACTGCATTATAATAAAGGATGTAAAGGTTTTTAACAGTTTGGGCAGGCTGTCCTAGGCAGTAGGAAAAATCCAGCGAGCTTTCAGGCTTTTTATGTATTATTTTGTGCTGTCTAATTATAAAAGTGTCCAGATCTGTCTCGATTTGATTAAACGTCTTCACTGAAACAGAATAAAACAAACTGAAAAGATTTTACTCACTGTAGTTTTTCCCTTTTCAAAGTCTCTCCTATGGATGTCTTAAAATCTCTATTATTTTTAGCAGCAGTGTTATGACTAATTCATGATACTAACATCTTAACTATATTTAGCTTTAAAAGACTTGTTTTATGAAACACTTATGAATTAAATCAAATTCTTGGATAATTTTTCATTTTAGCAATATAGATAATGTATCAGATGGTACTATAATCAAAACAAAAAAGAGGGGGGTTAAAAGGCAAGTTCATCACTAAATTAAATGGTATTATGTTAGATTTTGATGTTCTTAACTTCTCGGTTGGTCTTTATTTTGTATTTATAAATGCTATTGCTTTGGAGAGTCTGCTCAACTGTTAACTGTGACGTGGACGAGTGAAATGACAAGATGCTCTGAAACATATGCTTATTCGATGTACCTTAATTAATCAATGCTGTATCAAAAATGACAAAGTGTTTATACAATCCTAATGTCTCAATTGTACCCTAACCTTTTAGTTTGTAAACTCTAATCTCTAGGTCCTTCTAACCCTATTGTACTCTATAATCCATGTTTGTTACCCACCATTTATTCCCTGTTTGCTATAACTGCAGTAAAGCACTGCGTATCTTGACAGCGCTATATAAATAAATGATGATGATATACCCTGTGTAGCAACAACCACCTTTGCGGTGTCAGAGAAGATGAATGCACACTGAATAACACTAAACACTTGTTTCTTCATAAAAGGGAAGTTAGGGTGATAACTATATGTTTATTACAAAAATAAATATAATGTGAGGTGCACTAGTAAATTATCCATGTTAGACTTTTGTTGTGTTTCAAAGATTAAGCAGTTTTACAATGGTACAGGCCACACTACCTGTGTGTGAAATTTTAACGGATCCACTCTAGTCGGGATGAAAGTTAGTCTGACTGCCTTTCCATTTGTGGTCCTAATAATTCAGTAGTATTACCTGGGGAGTATTAACTTCATGCCAAGTCTCAGTCAAGTATAATACTGCTCTTGCTAAGGTGGACTATCTATCTGAAAACATCTATGAACAAGCTATGACAGAGCTACCACTATCTTTACATTCATAGGGCCTCTGCTCCACAACTATTTGGTTATCCGAGGACTCAAGGTACTGAGGCCTTTTGCTCCAGGTTCTCTTGCATATCCACCATTTGCTCCTTCCCCATATATAAATTAGGGACAGGGCATAAATTAATCCTTTGGACCCTCTTACATATAGAGTGTGTGTGTATGTCCTAATTTCCCCTTAAAAATAGCCTACTAAGCACATAACTGTAGGAGTGAATGACTTGTGCATGATAGTGATTAGCATTCATAAGCTAGCTAGCATCCAAGCGGAAAACATAAATCATACTAATGGCACAACTCTCCTCATACAACATAAATATTGGAGTGGTTTGTGACACCGACCTCATATACCAAGTGCTTTATTGCATAGGCTCTCAATATATTAAAAAGAAAAACACATTCAATATACATGAGCCATATATTAAGTTCAGTGACAGCATACATGTGCCTTTATGTGTGCTACAATCTTTAATTCGCTCATCATGTAAAATATCTATGTACAGTGATATGGAATAACGAGGGTCATGTTTGTTCCACTCCAATAACCCAGAGCAGTAAATGAGTAGTTTGATTTTACTGGTTAATGTATTGAAAATAATCAGATGGGAATTTAACTAATGCAATTACTTTGTACCTTTGTACCTTTATAAACTATATTATTTGGAATTAGCGTAGGTTGAATTCCTTAAACAAGTCAAAGGCAGAACTGAAATCTACAAGGCATTGCATGTGTCACTTCATTGTAGTAGAAGTAGAAGAGCATTTACTAAAACCCTGTCTTGTAGTTATCAGCTGTTGAATGTGTGGCTGCTTCAAGTACACAAGTATTTACAGCATATAATTGAAGCAGTAAAAAGGTAGTTTCAGAAATAAAGGATGAAGATGATGCCAAAACACTTTTGTGCCTGGGCCCTGCACCATAAAGCTCACATTTAAAAGGCAAAATTAATCAATCTGCCCATATTGCATTGCATTTTGGTGTGCATTATTCTAAACTAATATCAATATGAAAAGCACATGCTTTCTTGTAGATTATCACTTTAAAAAAATGACATAAAACTTTTTTATCAGTTAGTTCTTTTATTATTTAGCATTCTTTTTAGTAAGCAATTTTGTAACCTGCAATTATCATGAGCCATGTTTAGCTAGGCAAAAGTGGAACTATTCTCGGATAAATACAATCCTATGGAAGGTTTTGAGGAGATAAATATGGAACAGTCACATTGTCCCAGATATGAAGTCTTAATCAGCATGGCTTACAGTGTCCCCTCTGCACTAAGGTTATATTAGATTTATTGATGCCACTAAAAGTTAAAGCGACTAGCACAGGGGAGCATCTACACAATCAGAATCCAAGCTCGTTCTTTTAGAATCAGATTTATGAACTTTGTGAAACAAATTCATTCATAAAGCATTCGTCGTCTTTGAGTTTTTATATTTAATTTGATTAAAAAAAGCTTTATTGGCATGACCATATAAACTTTAGACTGAAGATAGAAGTACATTGTGCAGTTTATATTTTAAATAAGGATACCTACAGAAAAAGGTTTGAAGGTATGCTAATGAAATGATATTTTATTAAACTGTACAGAATGAGCAAATGATTCATTTAAGTGCAGGGACAGAAATGGGCAAAATGTTGTACCAGGCTGCACTCTGAGCCATTCTATTAAGGAAAAATGCAGAGGTGCAGAATGCAGGTCACACCAGAGCAATGAAGACCTGCATATAACGCTTCTCATTGGCTGATGGAATGTACAGGGGGCTCCTGGACATTTTGCCCCTTGGAATTTCCCAGCATGCATGTTCCAAGTGATGCACTAGCAAGAGCAGCTCCAGGGGAAGCCCATGTTCCCCCCATCTCCCTCCTATTCTGTATTTAAAAGGATGCGCAACTATTTGCAGTAAGATCTAAGAGCACAAAGATGTGTGCAGCAAGCCAGTAGCAAGTCAAAGTCAAAAGACAAGGTGCTTGGCATTGCCTTTTTCCCTTTGCATTCCCCATTTTTTGCAAATGAGCCGTATTGTTTCTTACCACATTTCCTGTTCACTGTCTCAGTGTAATTACTTTTTTTCATATTTTTCTCTCTTGTTTATTAAGCCATTACTCTGCCATCAAGCTGGATTGTTTTGATATGGGAATCATATGGAATCTGTTATCTTAAAACCTGTTGCCTATATATTTCCTGTCTGGATGTTTTGTTGTCAATAAATATATCCTGTCTGGATGTTTTATTGTCAATATCTGTATTGGAGGAGATTATTTTCATGTACAGTATTGGTACCTTTAGGAATATAATTCAGATTCTTTGTGAACAATGCTACAAAAAAAGCTAGCTAAAAAGGTTCTTGGTATTACCACTCCTTTCCTATAGCAATATTTGATAAATATCATTGTCAGAAGTTCACCATTCCAACCTGCAGCAGCGTTAACATGTTCTTGTAATCTCAAGAGATGTAGGACATGCCCTTACATCTTATAAACAGATGAAATGTGCATTCCTAATAGCTAACAGGATTACACAATTCCAGGTAGCACAGCTAATGCTGTTTACTGCACATAATACTGTGCATTAAATGTCCCACAAATGGAATCTAGATAGAAGAGACAGGATAGGAACTAAGGAGAAGGGTGAATCTACAACACCACACAATTAGCAAAGAAAGTGGAAATATCAATTGCAAAACATTTATCTGCTCTACATATGTGTCTGCCATGACATGAAAACATTAATACCTATGGGTAACTCTGAATCATGGAGAAAGGTCTAAGGAATTATTGACATTTTGAGAACAAGGATAAACTTAGACCTTGGATTTATAACTTTTTTGAACACTTACTAAGGGGCAGATTTATTAAGGTTCGAATGGTAAATTCAAATTTTCAAATTTTATTTGTGTCAAAACTCAAAAAATCTAATTTAAAAGCACCAATTCTAATTTAAATTCAAATGTGAGATTTATCAAACCTCGACCATAAAAACAGTTCTAATTTTAATATTCATCACCTAAAACCTGCCAAATTTGTTTACAAGTGAATGGCAGAGGTCTATTGACCCATTTGAATATGTTAATTGCCTTCCTGACATTCGAGTTTTTTTTCAGAGGAACATTTGATACAAATTTTGTCTGTATTCTAATCAAATATGAATCAAATTTTTGGATTGTTCCCATTTGATCAAAATTGACACAATCACATTTTTTCATAAATAGCATCCCTGTCAAATTGTGAGTACATTCGAATTTATTAAAAAATTAATTAAAAAAAAATCACATACATTTAAAATTCGAACTTTGATGAATCTGCTCACTAGAACACTGATAAGGTAAGGTAAGCAATCCTTGTGGTGCCAATTATTAAAGCATTCCAGAGTGGCCCCAGTGGCTAACATCCTGGAATGATCCCCAACTTCTTTACAAATTATACTGGCCTGATGCTGGTCTGTAAAGGAGTAGCAGCATCAACTTGCCTGCTGTCTGCTCTCCCAAGGGTTCAATGCACTGTTGCTAGCTCAACACATTGAGAAAAGCAGGTAGTATAAATGTAAATGTGCATTGTAATGTTATTCAAAATAAAACATCAGAAATATGACTTAAATTGCCTTTAACTTAACAGGAATTAGAGGATAAAGAGGGTGAAAACCCAAACAGCTAACTAGCACAGGATAATAAGAAACTCAGTATATACTTTTTATCATTCTTATTAAAGAGTACAAATGGGAACACTTTATCAGGAAAGCCATTATCCAGACAGCTCCAAATTAGTGGAAGCCCGTGTCCCATAGAGACAACTTTAAGGAAATAATTATATATTTTAAAAATGATTTCCTTTTTTTCTGTAATAATAAAACAGTACCTGCTATGGATTGCTATGGGTTACTAAACTTGGCAACTTTTATTATATAACCTCCATAAAGTAATCAATTATTGCATCAAGGTCGCCAATAAGTTGTGACCTGCTAGGCCAAAATACTGAGTATTTGCACCTAGTACGTATGAAAAACACCTCAGTATAAATTTGACTTAGGGGACCTCTACACCCATCACTAAATAGTTAATTTTGACAAATGCCACAGTACTGTAATTTAAAATATGTAATTTAAAATATGATACAATATAATGAATCTCATCTTCTTATACATAGTTTAAGGCTCAGTTTTACAAAACCAATGCTTACATTACACTGCAAACCTCCCAAAAATTGCTACCTGCATTTCTTTGTTCTTCTTTATATTTACAGTGAGCAGATTTTATTGATGCATCTGCACACAGTGAATGCATTACCATTCATTTCAGGTGGAAACAAAAGACTAGAAAAAGACTATGGCTATATACACTTCATTTATGTCTACTCCATTTGTGAATAAATATAGATTAGGTTTAAGAGATGCAGTCACAACTCTACGAGGGCTTATTTATATACCATAGCAAATGCTATAAGATAGAATGGTCATGTTGTGGGGTACCTTTCTAAAAGGAATTGTTATAGAATGTGGGAGCCTTTAAGGTGATTTAACAACATCAACAATTAATTCCACAGTTATAAAGGCAGTTATAAAGGCATACTCAATGCAAAGAATATAAGATAATAACCAATATCTAGGTATCATTGTTATTTTCTTGCCTATCATTCTAACCTTTATTCTTGTTTTCTAATATACAATATGACTTAGAGTTACAAACGTATATAGGCAGTGGAAGAAATATAATAACAAAGTTCTAACTTGTAGACACACTGATTTGATGTAATTACTGTAGGTATACCCAGTACAAACTATGAATTGGGCTTCTGCAATAGCTAGAATGTGGCTCTATATCACATTGAATTTCACAGTCACAGACAATCTTTATCTTCAACTGAAACTGTTGCTCAGATAGAAGTTACTTTAAATAACCCAGGTTGGATCTTAAATGGTATTACATGTTTAAATGTATTATATGTGTTGTTATTCTGAAGAAACAGAGTGCACTTACTAGATTTCTTCTGTTTTCTCAATTCATTTCTTACCCATCTAAACTACTAGCAGTATGGTGAGTGATTAAGACTATGGGGATTATTTACGTGTTGTTTACAGACTACACAAAAACCATAAACTGCCAGTGGGGCAAAGACCCTTTGGTCCTACCATTTAGGCTTAAAATTCTGGTCTTCCTATCAGTTATTTGTCTTCATCTTAAATAAAATTGCAATTTTTTACCAGTGAGCACAAGTAAAATACGAGCCAGGTGTCAGACACTGCTATGATAGCTACTAGGAGAGGTTCAAGGTTATTAAACAAGTTTGTTATGAAAACTTTCAGATTCATGTTATCACACACACAGGATGGTTTTTCCATCAGCAAAAAAAATATAAGCAAAAAAAAAAAAAACAAGAACTTGGTCTTTTCTGTGCTGACAACACAAATGTAAGTCGAGGATTCTCTCCCTATTTGTGTCCTGGCTGAAAAAGGAGCCTACGTAATTGCACCAGAGAGCTCTGCATCATTTCTATTCTATTAAAATATATTTGATTTTTTGCAAGATCCTGCTGACCTTATTGACTTGTTATTCCAGATCATACTGCATCAAATAATATTGTAGCCTCCATCAGTGTGCTCTATGCATGAGCATCTTATGAAAGGCATTGAACTCATTACACTCAAATATAGCCCAGCACTTGTTTTTCTCTCTATAACATGTGTTGATCTCAAAACAAGACATCCTATTTTTAAGACCTTTGCAAAATGTGTAGAGTCTACAGGAATGATTTGAAAATGAAGCATTTCCTGTGGGGCAGCATCGCCTTGTAATCATGTTTAGAATTATCCTAAGCCTTTTAATGATGTGCTATTCAGGGTTTTAGGACATCCCAACATGTAACTTATGAGACAAATCACTTACTTTGCAAATCTCCAGAATGTGACTAACGCTGTCTAAACAACTTGCAATGCAGCACAGTATCACAGTAAATGTTGGTTCAACACAGTCCACATGTATGCACACTGCATATGGTTCATGCTTTTGAAGACAACCTCGCTTACAGAAAGTACAGGGTGCCAGATATTTGCCTTGTGCTTCACTAAATACTTGCCAGAAACACATGGGACTCATCCAACTGAGGGTTCGACTTCCACTGCTGCAGTTCTGCTTTATAACTATAGCCCTTCCAAACCATGGGCATGAAATCAGAGTGAAATGTAAATGTGCCCAATAATAGATTATATAATTGAACCTCACATAGTCTTGGGCACATTATAAAAACAATGCCATTATTATCACTTGCATTTTACTGTACAGAAGCAATTAAAATAGTAGCAATAAAAATGCAGTATATTTTAAAAAAGCAGCATATGGCTTATGAATAAATTGTTCTCTTTTTTTTTTTATTTGACACATAAAACTGTACATTTGACCGCATAGCCATTTGCTGTAATGAAGATAATAAAAGTGTAAAACGTTTAAATGCTTTTCCGTTATTTACTTGTCCCCAAGACTTTATAATCAATGGGATTAAATGTTTCTTATTCAAGACACAAACTCATTCATTCTTTAGCACTCCTAAACCAAAGTGAGCTAGAAAGATGAGCACTCAATTGCGACTGGACAATGGGCTCTTGTTAACACAGAGGTGACCTTAGTCTGGCTAAGAAGTCCTTGAATATAATTTAGCAACTTCATATACATCAGGCAAAGATACCTGCCCATCCATCTTTTTTTTCCCAGATTTTTCCTATTTTAGGGGTATTTCTAAAGAGACTATGATCTCATAATAAAAGCTAAAGGAAATACAGCCTTCTCCAATATACAGCATGATATATATTTGCTTTCCACAGCTATAGAATGCTACATAGATCAAGACACCAGGATGCGTGGTAAGCATCAGGAACTGTTGTCTGTGCAATCCATATAATCCAGAATCCTTAGTGCTTTGTCCTTTCCCAGTTATGTAGCTCTACCATAAGCAAATACTGTAACCGTTCCTGCTTGTCCCTTAGGTACCATATACCTATTAATACCGATTGTATTCCATAAATAAGAATGTTCAAGTGAAAGATGGAAACAAAATACATGTTGACATTAATGGCTTGTTTTATGCACTGGCTATCACTACACTAGAATTCCATCTCATCGTATTGTTTTACACTGAGATTAACCCTTCCTTAGCCAGGAGCACACTCCAAAGTACAGTCTGAAAAGCTTACTTTGTTAGTCAGCAGAAAATTGGATGCATATTCTCATTTATTATACATACTAATGATAAACTAGCATATCACACACATTTCATGTTTGGAAAACTTATCTTGTACAGTTCCAGTCATGTGGCATAAGAAAATTTCCTTAGATTGTGTATGTTTCCAACATCATATTTCCCAGAGATGAATAAATACAGAATATATTATAATATTCCACCTGTAATATTCTGTTTCGCTTCAGCTCTCTGCTTCTAACCTTTTCACAAACTCAAATACACTAGCAGCACGAGGGCATCAAAAAATATAGAGGATTACTACATAAATGCCTAGAATACTTTCAAGAAATGAGTAAAGGGAGAAATAAAAGCGTTTTATGGATATAGATAGAATGCTGATTTGCTGCAGTGCAGAATGGCAGTTTAGTCAGAAATAACTTTCCATTTAGAAACGTGGAAGGGTGCAGTTAGGTGCAGTTAGCCAGATAAAGCATAACTTACCTTACTGAGATGCCTTCTGCCCTACAGCAGTGGAATAAAGAAGCAGAGTCTCTGATTCTGATGGATCCAACAGCCACACAGCACAGAAGCTGCTTGTTTTGTGCTGTCTTTTATTTTTATCCTGCCTTTTTTACTGGAGCCAAACGGAAAAAAAAGACAAGCTGGAATCCAGAGACGTTCTCCTGTAGTGAGTAAGATCGTGCTGCAAGTGAGCTGTTTGCTTCAGTGTAATATTTCCTACCAGCCGAGCCCTGGTCCGAGGGATCCTCTAACTAAAGCTCCTGTCAGGTCCCTTGAGTCTTGGGATGATCATTGACCTGATTAGTGCAGAACACTCCCTACATACAGGAAAAGCACACAGAGGATTGGTCTGTGACAAGAGAATTGGGGGGAAAATGCACAGGAGCCACTTGGGAACGCTGTCTTTTCCAGACTAATGGATGTGTTGCTGCTGAAGCTGTGCAATTTGTGAGGAGGTTATGTACAGTGTTAACCATCTGAGGACTTGAATGAATGTACTGCTGCCTCAGTGCTATAGGCAGTGATAGACTCTGTGTTTGTGAAGGTGCACCATCCTCTGACAGAACGTACAACACATTAATTAGAGACGGATGCAGCCGTTTCATAACAAGAGGCTTAAATATGCAATTTTCTGTAAGCTACCAGATAAAGTAGATTAACACACTTTCTCTGACCCCAGAGACTGAATCTCTGTTACAGTGGCTGCTGATTGAAATGAATTAGGTGGTCTTACACAGCCGGAGGCTCAATATTGTCATAAAAGCAGCATGCACATACAAAATAGACCTATTTAGCACTGCAACACAGTTCTGTATTTCTTTATTTTTTGGGGTTTTGTGTTTTTACAAAAGACCTTTAAAGGGATGAATTTAGTAATATGCAAAACAAGCTGCTATACATGTCACTAAAATAAATTAACCCTTGCCTTATAAGTTCTGTATTTTGCAAGGCGGTACTGTGTTAAAGGAAACAGATACAATCAATAGGCCAGATATATGACTTGAGCTTTTCAATTACACCCTTCTGCAAGCAGCACAACAGGCACTTCATTTGCAGACTGGATGTTAAGTAAAATGTGCCTCAGTACAATTATATTTTAATCTGGATGTGTGCTAAGCTTTAGCGTGCAAACCATCAGAAACCGGATAATGATACTTACTGTATCATGTGGGTGATATTCAGTTCAAGTTGAGAAAAATAACTATTTAAACTGAAATATCAACATTTCAAAGGGCATTAGAACAATATGTATAATGACATCTTGGGAAAAAATGGGTGGCATTGGCTACAGGTAAAAAGTGTGGTCTTACAGTACACTGTTTCTAATCTTTCATTTATGGTGTTCCAATTGGTAAAGATGTCCTGTGAAGAAGAACATATACATATAAATGTTTTAAGAATTGTACAAAGTTGTGTATCACATTCTTCTTTACTTATTTTTTTTTCTATGTGTATTCTATGAACATGCTCAGGGTATGTGGTGAGGATGGAGCATCAATTACGGCAAGTCTCACCATGCCAAGTTGTGGTTTCCAAATGGACAACCTAAGAATAAGCTTTGGCAAGGCACCTGAGGCAGCCCATGCTTTGTATCAGAGCTGTTCAAATGTTACCTACTATAGACTCAATAAAAACAATATAGAGAATATGTGACATTATGCATATTTGTCATTTTGGAATATACATTAGCACATGGATGATATATGTGTCCCAGCATCAGAAAGGGTGGCATGAAAATAGTTGTGAAAGATATAAAAGAAAATATACTGGGTAACACTTATTAGATGATATTATTATATACATTCGGGATAACAAACATGGAGCCTGCAGCTGTTGCATGAGGCTATCAAGTGATTTTGGGGGTTGTAGTTCAACAACAACTGCAGGGTGAATATTCTTGGAATGCATTATTTATCTGTTCCCCTAGAGTAGGTTTCCATGAATTTCCTGGGGCCCTAGCAAACAATTCTCTGACTAGTTCATCTGAAACAATCAGCTGTTTGTTTTTTGGTTGGCTGGTTTCCACATTATTGCACTTACATAGTAACATCTGTTCTACTAACAAGTGCTCTTAAGTTCAGTTTACATATATATTGTGTGATGCAATAAATGTTGCACTCAGTCTAGTACATTGCACCTTTTATTATATTAACCCCTATATGGGTAACAAATATAAAACAAATGTCTGATTGGTTGCTATGGGGAATTTGACCTGGGCAAACTAAACTCCCTTGTATATACAGTTTGGCATATGTAAGGTAGAATGTGTGCATAAACTGCATATAATTTGCTGTGAATAATAGCTCTCCCCTATTCTTCTTTGTTCAATGGTACCTATGCTTGCATGACTATTTTACATGTCTTCTATTTAAATCCTGTGCTGGCCTTTTCTATTACAATGTTGCTGGGGCAGCTGTTACATCAGTGTCAAACTCTAGCTTCCTATTTTTGTGTTCAGTTCTAAGTGCATGCTTGGTTTTTATGTACAGAGGCAAAGGTGGGAACATTGAATGTCAGCAACCAGCAGTGTAGATATAAAGCAATATGTGACTTTTCTCCTCTGTTCAAAAAATAGTAAATGGATTATTAGCAAGGGATTAAAGCGCAAACATACTGTAGAAGAAGGACTCATTGAGCTAACATGCTGGGTTGTGATGCTGACTATGGAAGCAAGGAAGTCTAAAGCACTTACTTTATGACCTTGGTACAAGGACAGAGTCTGAAACAATTGCAAAAACTGAATACATTTGGTGATACCATATGTTAATAAATATATTCATATTTCACTGTATCCTTACTGTTCTACTGTCTTTTTTGTAAGCAAGTCATTTGAGTCATACACACAGCTTGGCCTAGATCTAATTCTAATATGAGATTCATATGCATCTTTCAACACCATAAGTGCAAGTTCAGTGTAGAAAAATTGGTACCATTTATAAAAGTAACTTGTAGCGGTACATGCTCTTTGTGGTTTCCAGCCTGTTGAATAGTGCACAAACGAACTTCAATAGTTGAAACAGCTAATAGAACACTAATGGCATTAAAACAGCACACAGTGGAATTCTGGGGGGGGGGATCATTCATTATGGGTTATAAAATGTGATTTGCATCCAAAAACTGCACCTGACACATTGCACTGAGCTATAATGAAATATAGTGATATAAAACTAAGGGTATGCATATACAATATAAAACATTTCCAACACATCTAAACCATAAAATCGCTACCTCCCTCCCTCCCACTTATTTACTTTTACCAATACATAATAAAATACATTTTTTTTTATATATAGGTTTTTATTTTGCATTTTATACCAAACAAAATTAACAACAAATGAAAAAATAACAATTGTATTTAGCACTTGCAGAAAAGCTTGGGTGCAGTTATTTGCCTATAATCAGTAGCTGTCGTATCACATCAATGGGCACAAGGCCACAAATGAACTCAGCGTATCTCAGTTTGTATTTAGAATTTAGTTATCTGGTAATGATACCTGGGGGTTGGCATCCAGCCATAGATTTCATATTCTCTCAAATGTATCAGAAGTGCATTATAGTTCATCTTGATTAGGGGCAAGGTAGCATTTCTTAAGTCAATCCACTGCTGGAGTGTTGGAGTGTGGGAGCGTTGGGGCTCATCCATTTCATAACTACCAGCTTTTTTGCATAAAACATTATAGAGCGTAATAGTATTCTAGTTTTTTGTAGGGGCACTAATTCATCTATTACACCTAGTAGACAAATTTCAAGTGTTCTGACTCCGGGTAGAGACAGATGTTGGTTACTATATCGAGTCACCTGCTTCCAATATGAAACTACCCTAGGACATTTCCAGATTAGGTGGAGGAACCCTGCCTACCCTGTACCACCTAACTCCTAGGAGTGGCCAATAATGAAAGTCTGTTAGTTGTACCATGTGTTGTAGATTCGAGTTGCTCCACAGAGGTGTTTTTCATGATATCTTAGGGTAAGAAGTGCCAACTTTAGCTTGTAGCTTTGCCCATACTTTAATGGGAGTAGTGATTGTCTCTGTTAATGGAGGGAGGTCATCCACCCTTCTGTAGAGGGCATTGTAGATAGCCTCTAGGGAGCCTATTATTGTTGCATGTAGATTTGTTATAGAGTATTTTATCATCTGGGTTGAACCAGTTATGTATGTAGGATAACTCGGATGCCAGGTAATAATTTTGCAGATGGGGGAGGGCAAGTCCCCCTTCATACCTAGATGCAGAGTGTGAGTCATGATAGTCTTGGTGCTTTGTTGGCACAAATAAATGAGAGCAACTCACTGTTTACTTTCTTAAAGAATGGGATAGTTATGTAAACCCGCGAGTTCTAGAGTGGGTGAAGAAACCTTGGAAGATATAGCATATTAAAGAGGATAACTCTGTCCCATAATGGCAGGGAAATTGTATCCCAATATCTATTTGCATTTTCAAACCTTAGAAGGATTGGTTCTAGGGTCTTGGCTACATATGTTGTTGGAACTGTACCAATTATAATTCCCAAAGTAGTGGAATCTGGTCACCAGGGTGAGAGTAAGGGCCCTTTTTGCAAGGTTTGTGTTTCCTAGGGGAACAATGCTGATTTTGTTTTGTTGCTCAGGAGGCCACTTATACTGCTAAATCTCTCAAGTATCTCCAATGTGGCACAGAGTGAATTACCAGCATCCTCCAGGAATAGTACTACATCTGCATACAGTGCCACTTTCTCTTCAATGTTGCCCAGTGTGATTTATTTGACTAGGGGTGTCTGTCTTAATTGAGCTGCCAGTGGCTCAATTGCCAATGCAAATAGGAGGGGTGATAGTGGGCAACAATTCCTGGTCCCCTTCCCTAATGTAAACACTACAGATAGAGTATAATTGACCTGGACTTGGGCAATAGTTTTTTTATACAGTATATAACCATGATAAATATTTATGGCATATAAACAAGAACAAACAATAAATGCAATAAAGACCTGTCCAAAGGTTTAAATGGGTTTCCGTATGTAACGGTCTCCCATGCACCCATATTATTGACCAGCATAGTTTTGTGACAAGAGCAAAGTCAAAACATAAACTTAGGAAATGAATGGCCCCTTGAACAGGAGCCTGTATTATAGTCCCCGCCTGAGTTAAAATAGTTTTGTGGCAACAAAAGGCTCAGTGGGTGTTTATGGGTTCTACCTGAGCAAAGTTATGGGTTGGGCCTTACCGTGGCTGTAGACCTCGGGTGAGATCAGTGGTCTGTTACCAAGGTAATAATTAGGGGAAAAGCGACTGAAAAGCAGTCCAGTGCAGATCCACTGGTCAGTTGTCCGTTATCAGCTACCACGGATGGACCACGGAAAAGTGTATGGCGAATAATGTGGCTTACTTGTGGTATGTGGTAGCGGCTACTCTCCAATGTAACAATGCATACATGAACTCAGGTCACACAGGTGGGATACAATATATGTAGTATTCCCAGTCTCTAAAATCCCTACTCATAGTTGCCGGGTGGTGATCTCATGGGGTTGTTTCCCGTGTTTATCTCCTGGGTTGTTTCCAGTGGTGATCTCCTGGGTTGTTTTTGGGTGATTCATTTTTTGGCTTCTGCAGGGGAATCAAAGATTTGGACTCGGTCCCCCTTCTGTACGTGCAGTTTTGCAGGAAAATCATGCTGTATAGAATCTTTGCGTCTCGAAGCCTCTTTTTAACTGCAATATAGGTAGCCCTTTGTTTTTGTATAGCTGGTGAGTAGTATGGGTATAGCGACACAGTGGTTCCATTAAATGAGAGAGGAGCTTTGAGTTTGGATGGAGTAGGAGAAGGTCACCGCACCCAGCAACTGCCAGTTCTCAATAAATATTTCTGGGTGTTGACCTTCAGATAGTAGTCTTATAACATGCACATTGTTCTTGCACAGTAGGTTTTCTTGGTCATCTGATTTGTCGAGCAATGTCTTAAGTTACTGCTTGATCCCCAAGATGTAGTTTGGAAGAGGGGTTACGGTGTCCTCCAGTGTAGAGACTCTCCTCTCTAGTTCAGTAGTAATGTTTTGGAGACCATGCCGTAAGAGTGAAAGGACAACCTTTTTTTTTTCTGTTGTAGCTGTTGGCGAGCAGCTCTGAGGAGGTCATCTCTCTCGCCTCTTGGTCCATTTGGAGGGGAGGCTGGTGATGATGGAGGTGAAACACTGTCCGACACTGTCCGAATCCTGTGGAGGACCCTGCGCAACTGTTGTTGCAAAGCGTTACAGTTTCACAGCTGTCAGTTTTTTTATTTTTGAGAGTGTTATCCCATATTTGTAATTCACTGGCTAGAATATTCTGCAACAAGTGTATTGTGCTTCTGAGAAAGTAATTAGGAGGAAGGATTACAGAGAAGATGACTGGTGGTGCATGGGTCAACCGCTCAGTCAATTTATCATTAATAGGTGCAGTGCTGCCACTTTCACACTAAACAGTGCACCATGTCCCGCGTGGGTTTGCTGAGTACAGTGTGAGTTTACAGTAGCAGTTGCTCGTTGTAGGGAGTGGGACATTGTTCCTGTTATTAACTGCCCACACTACTCAAACAAGTCCAGTGACTGTCCCGGCAGCAGGTCTGATAGTACAGTATGTGCAAACGTTTTAGGTTTAGGATCCGGGTATTAGCCCGGGGATACTGCCACTCAGAGCTAGTAAAGGGATATTTTGAGCCAGATGTACAATTACCCCCTCTCTCATTCCATAATGCCTACCTAGAAGTCATTCTGCCTAGTGTCGTTTGGGTCTGTGAGTTGTACTGGTCCCATGCCAATGCATGTCAGTAGTGGTAGGCACTAGTTAGGGCTTAGCAAGTATGGTGCTAGGTATATGGTGCCTCAATAGCTTGACTAGGTGATAGCAGGGCCTAGCTTGTTGGTGCTGGCAAAACACTTGTGGTGTGGGTATCAGGTACCAGTAAGAACCCTGAGGGCTCCAAAGTCATTTACCGGTTCGCGGCGATTGGGGACCACACTAACTTGAGTTTATAG
The DNA here is from genome assembly GCF_017654675.1 of Xenopus laevis. Lineage (NCBI taxonomy): Eukaryota > Metazoa > Chordata > Amphibia > Anura > Pipidae > Xenopus > Xenopus laevis. Next base: position 67,266,245 of record NC_054382.1, read on the forward strand.
TTCCCCTCGCGCCGCTAGGCCACACTGTGTTCTTAGGCTTGGATGTCACTGGGAGACCCGCTCTTGCTTAAAATGGTTGACAGTTTGCCTCTCCGCCATCTGGATGGCCTTGGTGAATGCTGGATAGCGTGGGGTGGAAGAATGAAAGGGGATTTTGCTTGGAGCCCCAGGAGTGCCCTAAAATGCGTCCTTGCAGTTGCCCGGCTGGCCACACACCCCTTACATAGTAAAACACATTATTTACTTGTAAATGTCACAGCTATGCTGGCTCTTATTCTTGCTGTATCATGGGAAAATAACTCTCTGACTGGCAACCACAACGGCTTGGTTTTGCAAGGACCATATTACTGTATTGCATTAAATAAAGCTGTGTCAGACTAATCCAGCAACATTGGTGCATGTGCATTTTTCATGGGATTTATGTCTAAAGACAGTGGAGTCTAGGGCAGTTCACATCTCCACAGTCATGAACTTTCAGGTAAATTAACTGTATTGCTATCTTACAATGATTTCCGACACTAATGGAAAAACATTCTCAAAAGAGAACTAAAGCTTAGCTAAAGAAGCAGGGTAGAAATGTTGTATATTGTGTTTTGAGTTGCTATTACTGCCCAAGCCAACCACAGCCATTTAGCATTAAAGATTTGTGCCTCCAAAGATGCCCCAATAGCTCCCCATCTTCTTTTCTCCTGATTTACTGCACATGTTCTGTGATTATGTTAGCTACCGAGCTTAGGGATCAATGCAACATATACTGAAAATATATAATATAAATGTAATAATATAAGGCTGATTAGTACATAATTCAGATTAATGGTACATGGAAGCTCAGAAACCAGCACAATTAGCATCAGAATGTAATAATGAACCCTGTAGTATAAGCTTATATGACAGGCAAACCTCATTTTATACTTGATTATTTGTGTCTAGTAAATAAGCAATTTTTTTTTTCTCCAGGCATGGATTTGCGGAGAAAATTGCATGCACTGCAAAAAAAATTTCAGCAATAAAAACTTGGCAAGACAAAAATATCACAGAGACAGAAAAATCTCGATAAGAAAAAAGGCCTATTGATTTTAATGTATTAGGAGTGAGAAAATAATTGAGAAAAAACTCTGATTAACATTAATACATTTGGACAAAAAGATAAAATAGTTGCCAAAAGAAAGAATTCTCATTGACTTTAATGCATTTGGAGTGAGAAAAAAAGTTGCACATGTAACAAAATTTGGTTGCTTATTGTCTTCAATGTGTTTAGCTGATTTTTCACCATTTTGCGAATTTTTTAGTAGCTTAGCAAATTTTTGGGTAAAGCAAAGGGGTATGGATTCGCTCATCACTATTTGTGATGACCCCCAAGCTTAACAGCTCAGCAACTGCTCAAAGTACTCTGAGCATGTGCATGTCACAGACACTTCTAACAAAATCCAAGGTGGGAAACTCCTGTAATAACTTTGAAGGCCCGGATCATTACTACTATAAAGATGCTGAACCTTTTGGCTGGTTCAATAAGTTCAGTATATAAAATATGGGATTTCTAGCAATATTCATTTTAAGAGTTTTGGTCTCCTTTAAAAACGATTCTAAAGCAATCAGCTCTGCCTTTGAGTTAACAACTATAAAATGGGCCCCTGATGAAAACAGACTCAACTTGAGTACACTTTACTGCAATTAAATTCAAGCAAAATTGGATGAATCATAAAACTAAAGGCTAGACTTGCAGTTAAATGGAAAATATACACTTGTTTTCCAAATTTAGTAGCTCAAAATTCTGCCTAGCAAAAGTTGGCAGCCACAAAGTAAAATGCAAATACTTCAGTAATGAAAACTGACCATATACACTGTATTGCATGCGATACAAATAAATGGCATTTAGTTATCTACAGTTGGATCTACATAGTCATTCAGATCAGATAGTTCTGATATCACTCCTATAAGAAAATACAGAATAGCACACATATCTGCTCATTAATATTATCATCATACTTTTTTTAATAAATAATGTAGCATTTTGTGCCATAATGCACCATGTGAGCTATCTGATACCAACATACAGTTTGCTCCACTTTCAAATGTATTGCAAGGCAGACAGAGCAAGGGGTTACCCAAATAATTTAATTACTAAGTACTGGCCATCCATAATCTTTTATGAACACCTTGGAAAACAGGGAATTGTCCATAGATTTCTACATAGGATGATTAGTCATTACAGTTTAGTGTATTGTACATTTTACTAAATCTGTATATTAAAGATGGTGCCATTTATTTCTGAAGAATTTTATAACTGAGAGATGCTTTTATAATAATCTCTTATCTATGGTAAGGTAGGTCTTTTTTTGCCTGTTTAGTATCTCGTAAACAGTAGTAGAGAAGAACATTTTTTTGTGTGTCCTAATCTGTAAGATAGTGGTGTCCCCATATGAAGGGCCTCTGATTTTCAATGGGAACCATGAGACTCATGAGAGGGAAGGGCACTCATTGTGAAATATAAAGAAAAGTAGGATCCTAAACCAATGTTGTATTTTGAGTTTGGAGATGAGTGTGGTGTACCTATTGACAAAACTCATTGTAAGATCCTTGGAGCTATTAGTAGGCCGACAGTGGCAGAAATAAATGTATTATCGTTTGTATTGAATTAGGGATGCTTTACCATCCCAGTACATCTGTTAAGACATGTCGTTAACACTTTAATTAAAAAAATCTATTGAAATAATATAGTTCAAAAGTATTTCAGAAGATAAATTCACTTTGGTATTTTAGGGAAATACATATTGGAAGGCTTTGCAGAAAACCTGCAGGATTCCCAAATGAAATGTTGGTCTTCATTTGGAAAGCTGCCAGAAGACAGTATACCATTGTATTTCTAATGTTTGCATATATTAATGGGAATTATATGTTTCACTGTGGGGGCTGGGTTGCAGATTAGCCAACATTCAAACTAGGGATTCTTGGGAGACTCCAAGCAGTTCAAATGTTATCACAGATATTAACTTTTTTCTGACTGTGATGAGTTTGACTGCTATAAGCACTATAATTCAATTCTTTCTTGTGGCGTATTATCAGCAGGGTTGCATTATAAAACCCTACCGATTACCTCCCCTCAAATTCTTTCTTATGGAGTATTAGCGGCAGGGTTGCACTATGATTAGCGGCAGGGTTGCACTGTGATTTAATTCATTATTACAAATCTTTGCCATGTCACTATGAATAAGGAAAAATATGTTGACCTGATCCATTAATATGTATTACTTAAAGAAATTACTTAAAGAAAACTTACTATCATCAATGAATCTGCCCATATGTATTTAAATACTAGATAAAGATTAATCTTCATTGAGGTGATTGCCACGTATAGAAACATCCATAAACTGCACCCACATTTCATGATATTTCACTACAGTGTTCAGGAATTAAATAGTGTTGTCTTGATCAAAGGGAATTTGCACAAATTTCTTTACTATTCATTTCTTGGGATAGTAGAATAACTTCGGCAGACATGAATTTTCCACTTTCACCGCAAACGAATGAATTCACGAAACAGCAGCGACAATTCGGCAGCAAAAAATCAGCTGCATCAAAAAAAATCTGTTGCACGCATAAAATTGTTGTTTGTCAAAATTATTCTGACGTTCATTGATAATGCATTTGGACCAAAAGTCGCTTGTATAAAAATTGTTCCTTGCATCAAAATTAACATGTCAAAATTATTTTTACGTCCATTGACTTCAATACGTTTCGCAATTTTTTTTAGCACAGATTCATCCATCACTATTCATATCCTTTTCTTACATGAATTTGGAGACATTCTCTCTACATTATCAGGAACAACAGGTAAAGGACTCTGAGTCATGTAGATATATTTTAGTCCTTGCTATCTGTTTACCCCATGTAACAACATGCATCTTATTAAAATACCCTCAATATCCATAAACAACTGAATAGCAAAAGAAGTATCTGTTATACAAAAATGTCAGCAGGACTACACATTGGAAAAAAACTCAATGCATGTACAGTATAAGCAAATGTTGTCTTAGGTATTGTTTTTATTTTAAAATACAAATGAATATCACTCTTTCCAAAATGTCCTCATTAGTGGAAACAGACAAGTACAATGAAATCAAATCAATCAAAATCAATCAAAAAGTAGGCAGAGAAGGAAGGTGGGACCTGGTGGGTTGCCAAGTCAGAAAAAGTAAGCAGGTTTGTAAATATGGTAAATGACAACATTTGGGGGGGGGTATTTACTAAAACTCACTCACTTGTTCTCACTATACTGTATATACAGTATATATATATATGTATGTATATTTTTATTTGTAAAGCGCTCCTTGAGGGCAAAGCACTGTACAGCAAAACAATAAATTAGTAGTAACAAACAAGGGGTCATTGGAATAGAAAGTAACATGAAGTGCATTATTAGAAATACAATTCACATAAATATAAAAAAAATATAATTACAATACAGATTAAGTGCTCAGTGTCAAGGAAACAAAAGGCAAGAGGACAGTCTAAATGGGCTTACAGTCTAAATGGGAGGGTAACATACAGACACAATTTGGAGGGTCATTAAGGTGCTGTGGGTTACAGTTTGTTACATTGTTATACAAGTGCCAGTTCAGGTGTTATCCAGGTGCTCCCAGAGGTAGTCTTTGAGTTTTGTTTTAAAAACATTGAACGAGGATTCTCTCCTGAGAGATTCAGGAATGGCATTCCAAATATAAGGAGTCGCAAGAGAGAAGGGTTTGATACAGGAAACAGCAGTAGTAGTGGGGGTACAACCAAGCGGTTGCTCTGAGAGGAGCAGAGGTTTTGGGCAGGAACATATAGAGAGACAAGAGATGAGATGTAGTTAGGTGCAGAGGAATGAATGGCTTTGAAGGTTATGAGGAGGAGTTTATAAGTTATTCTTTGTTTTGAAGGAAGCCATGATAAGAACTTCAGCAGCGGAGGGGCCTGTACCCTTTTTGATTAGAGGAGGATAATTCTGGCAGCAGTGTTTAGAGGGGAGAGATGGGAGTTAGGGAGGCCAGTTAGTAGAAGGTTACAGTAATCTAGTTTGGATAGGATGAGAGCATGCATGAGCGTCTTGGATGTATCAGGTGAATGGAAGGGACGGATTTTGGCAATATTGCGTAAGAAAAAGTGACAGGTTTTGACAGTGGTGTTAATATGATCAGAGAAGGAGAGAGAGGAGTCAAAGATTACCCCCAGACAGCGAGCTGAGTTGACAGGATTAATGAGCATGCCATCAATAGAGATAGCAAATAAGGGAGTAGGACCAGGCTTAGGTGGAAAGATAAGTTCAGTTTTTGTTAGGTTGAGTTTGAGGTGGTGCTGGTTCATCCAATTTGAGATAGCCAGTAGGCAGTTAGAGATCTGAGCCTGTGTTTCAGCTGTTAATGAAGGGGTGGATAAATATATGATAATTAAAGCCAAATGAATGGATGAGATCTCCCAAAGACAGAGTGTACAGGGAGAACAACAGCGGACCAAGTACAGAGCCTTGCGGCACCCCCACATTAAGTGGAACTGGAGATGAGGTTTTGTTATCATAGGAGACAGTGAATGATCGGTTAGAAAGGTAAAAAGAGAGCCAAGATGCAGCCTGGTTACGGATGCCAAGCGAATAGAGAATCTGCATCAGGAGAGAGTGATCAACTGTATCAAATGCAGATGATAGGTCAAGGAGGAGAATGATGGAGAAGTGACCTTTGACTTTGGCAGCCTGAAGATCATTTGTTACTCTGCCCAAAGCAGTCTCAGTAAAGTGACCAGGCCGGAAACCAGATTGCAGAGGGTCCAACAGATCATGGGAGTGTAGAAAGTTAGTAATACGGGAGAACACAATATGTTCTAGGAGTTTAGAGGCAAGTGGTAGAAGGGAGACAGGATGGTAATTTGATAGACAGGCTGGGTCAAGCGTGGCCTTTTTAAGAATAGGCTTTACACAGGCCTGTTTGAAAGGAGAAGGGAAGGTTCCAGAAGCTAGAGAAGAATTGAAGATGTGAGTAAGTTAGTGGGGTAAGCTCTGCAACACAGTGTTTGAGCAGAGAAGAGGGCATAGGGTCAAGGGGGCAAGTTGTGAGTGGGGAGGGCAAATGAAGCTTGGAGACTTCAGACATTGTTACCGGAGGGAAAGAATTAAGACATGCAGAAGGGGGCTTAGGAAGGAGGAGCTGGTTTACATTAGTAGAGGTAGGGATCTGATTGCAAATGGACTCTACTTTGTTTTTAAAGAAATCAGCAAGGTCCTGAGGAGAGTGTGTCTCGTTGACTGATACTGTTGAGGAGGGATGGAGAAGAGTATTGAATAGAGAAAACAGGCGTCGTTGGTTGGATTTCTGATTGTTTATAAGGGGACTGTAGTACTCTTGCTTGGCTTTTGACAAGGCAGGACAATACAAATTTATAGTGAATAAATACTGCTTGCGTACGGGATTTCTTCCACATACGTTCAACAAACTACAGGATAGGTGCACTCAGAAAACAATGGAAATGCCTAGGTGCTGGAACATATATCAAAATCTATAGAGCAAAGAAATCCGCACTCATAATAGGTCTTTTGTGAAGAAAAAAATGGATTTATTCAACGTTTCGGCTCTTAGACTCGAGCCGTCATCAGGATATATAGAAATATATATATATATATATATATATATATATATATATATATATATATATACAGTATATATATATATATATATATATATATATATATATATATATATATATATATATATATATATATATATATATATATATTTAGAAATTGACCAAACTCCCAAACCCCAATGCCCTGAATTTACTAATAAAGCCAAATTAAATAAGTATGCATTTCAAAAAGTTTTGACAAATTTGTGTGTCAAATCGAATTGTACGCCTTTTTCCATTTTTAGCTTTGGAGCATTATAAATCTCAAAAAGGGTTAGGGTTACTTCTCTGGAAATAGGACACTTGTAATTTGACAAGATTACTCTAAAAAGAATCAATGCATCAGAGGTCACTCTGTTAGATTAGAGCAGGGGTTCCCAACAGGTGGCTGCTAAGCAACATGTTGTTCACCAACCCCTTGGATGTTGCTCTTAGTGGCCTCAAATTAGATGCTTATTTTTAAATTCTTGGCTTGCAGGCAAGTTTTGGTTGCATAAAAAACAGATGTACTGCCAAAAAGAGTTTCCTATAGGCTGTCAGTCCAAATAGGGGCGGCAATCACATCCCTTATTTGGCATCCCCAGGAACATTTATTCCATGATTGTGTTGCTCTGCAAATTTTTTTTACATTCGAACATGGCTCACAGGTAAAAAAGCTTGGGCATCCCTGGATTAGAGGAACAAACTTTCATTCAAAGTAGTGTTGGTGGATCTTCACAGTGAGGGCAGTGAGGTTATGGAATGCTGTGCAGGGTGATGCTGTGATGGCAGATTCTGTTAATGCCTTTCAATGGATTGGATGAATTATTGGACAAGCATAATATCAAAGGCTATTGTGATATGATGAGCTGTAATTAGTATAGATACTGGGGTATATGGTATATAGTTTATATATGTGAATAGATACTGTAGGTCAGAAGGAGTATGTACTGTATATATATATATGGCACTGGGGTTAAACTTAATGGATTTTGGTCTTTTTTCAACTCAATATACTAATGTAACATAACTACTGTATTTATGTATACTGTAGGTAAGTTCTACTAGTTATTCATTCCTTGTATGTCTTAATGAAACCCATTTATTTTGATTATAAAAAAATCGTCATGCATTGGTTTATAGTATACCGTAATTTGTATGCAGATTATTTACCCAGCTGCTATGTTTAGAACTAATTGTCCTTTAAAGATTGTTAAAGTCAGCATGGTTGCTACCATGAAAGCAAACACAAATAATATTTTGGATGATGCTACTACACATCAAGAGGGTAATTACACTATCTGTAAATGTCGTTACATTTCCCTTATGACCTAAATTCCCAGGACACATTTTATATTTATGTAAATTAGTTATGTAACATATTATTGCTTAGTTAATGGTTGTGCTATTGTGTTATTAATATCTAGTTGCTCGCTATGTCATATTACTTTGTCATAAAGTGCATATATTTGTGAAATTCTTATAAATTATTCCCAAGGTAAGCTGTTTTGTAAAAGAAAAGTGCCTTTTGGGTGCCACTGCAGGTAATGCTAATGTTGTTTTAGAAGAAAAGAGGAAAATAAAGGATGATATATATTTTAGTGTATAATCCTGTCTGGTACTTTTAATTCAAATAACATTATGTGTAATGTTTAACATCTAAGTCTAGTTTGATACCCCTCAAGAAACATTTGAATCTTTAGGGAACATTTTCTAGTGTACTAAGTCTTAGTAACAGTGTAATACTAGCAAAAAGTAAATTTTCTAATTAGGGTGCACTGAGGAAAATTACATATCACTAGCACAAATTAAGTTTTTTCTGCATTACTTATATACTTCTAAAATATATAAATCACTCCGAGGGCCAATAACACCACATGCAGAAAAAACCCTAAATTAATATACACATACTCATCAATTAGTTGGTTCTGCATAACTTCTTCCAACCTCAAGGCCATTAATTAACAAGTTAAAAAGCAAAAGACCAAGGATATGCTTTAAATGCACGTTTTTTTTTCTTACCAAGCTCAATCCTAACCTTGCTTTGCTAAGCTCTTCCTTGCTTATATGAGGAATTGCTTATATAAGGAATTTAGTGATAGGTACTGTATATTCCTAAGCAGCATTTTAAAGACCTATCATTTACTCTAGATCCCTGTACATACTTAAGGTTCACCATTTACCATTAATTTTATCATAAGTACTAATAATTTGTCAACCTGACCAACCTATGCCAAACCCTGTCACCATAAACACAGAACACTGTTCAGTGCCTTCAATATAAGAAGCACACATTCAACTAATTTGAATTATTTTGATGTACCATGCTAAATATGGACAGAAAAAACATAAGAAGATACTATTGTATATAAAAAGGCTGACCTGGTTAGGCAGGACGCAGGGAGAAAAAGGGTTAAGGTTCAGCAAGCTAATTTCCTGAGCTTCCTAACTGAGTTCAGCCTGGAATTTGGTTGGCTGTATTGCTAAAAATGAAACCAGGTCATTTGCATGACATAATCCTGTATTTGTTTTATACAAATATCCCTTTAAGGAATGTCAATAATGCACTTATGTCTAACAAATACAAAACAAATATGCAGTATATTACACCTAAATACACTACATACAAATGAAAAATAAATATATTTAGATTTGATTCAATTAAAAAATTCAAAGAGAATAATTATGTGCGTTGCTATTTGAAGTATATTTCTGATTTAAAAGTGTTATAGTAAACCTTAAAACCGAGTGGAAGAGGATTTTCTGTTCTTAGCTATGGTAAAGGATCAATGGCACAATTGCCTTGAGGAATGACCTTCATGATGCCTGCAAAAGCAACAGACATATGCTTCATGGAGAAATTATTTCTGTAGAATGTCACTTTTAAAAATAATAATAATAATAATAATAATAATAATGGAACAAGTTATTATTTTATCAAAGCTGTTCCTATACTGTATATAATGCATCCTTTGAATAAGATATGTTTATTTAATATTTATCCATATGTTAATTAGTGTTTAACCTTCATTCCAAGTAAACCTTTCTCTGTAACTCTTACAATTTGTTTACTTTTTCTTTGTAAATTGGAATGCATGACAAATCACTTAATTGATCTATTCAAAAAGATGTTATCTATTGATTACACAAGTTCAAATTCACTCCAACAAACGAGATTTTAGACCAGTGTTTGGACTGAAAATGCAGACCTATGCAAAATATTTTTATGTATTTTTTGTAAACATTTTATGTAAATAGCCCAGCTATGGCATTATGTCAACATATGTTAAACTGACTGTTCACCTTTTAGTATGATGCAGAAAGTGATATTCAGAGACAAATTGCATTTGGTTTTCATTTATCATTTTGTATTATTTATGGTTTTTGAGTTATTTACTTTTTTATGCCACAGCTCTTCAGTTTGCAATTTCCACAATCTGGTTGTAAGGGTCCAAATTAACCTAGCAGCCATGCCCTGATTTCAATAAAAGACTGTAATATGTACAGTTATATGAAACATTTTGTGAACCCCTCTTAATTTTTTGGAGTTTTGTTTATCATTGGCTGAGCTTTCAAAGTAGCAACTTCCTTTTAATATATAACATGCCTTATGGAAACAGTATTTCAGTAGTATTTCTATTTTTAACAGAAAATATGCAATACGCATCATAACACATTTTGACAGGTCCATAAATCTGGGCACCCCAACAGAGATATTACATCAATACTTAGTTGAGCCTTCTCTTGCAAATGTAGCAGCCTCTAGACGCCTCCTATAGACTTTGATGGATTCTGGATGGTGGTATTTTTGACCATTCGTCTATACAAAATCTCTCCAGTTCATTTAAATTTGATGGCTGCTGAGCATGGACAGCCTGCTTCAAATCATCCCATAGATTTTCGATGATATTCAAGTCAGGGGACTATAGTAGCCATTCCAGAAAATTGTACTTCTCCCTCTGCATAAATGCCTTTGAAGATTTTGACGTGTGTTTAGGATCATTGTCTTGTTGGAATACCCAACACCTGCGTAACTTCAACTTTGTGACTGATGCTTGAAAATAAGCTTGAAGAATTTGTTGATATTGGGTTGAATTCATCCGACCCTTGACTTTAACAAGGGCCCAAGTCCCTGAACTAGCCACACATCCCCACAGCATGATGGAACCTCCACCAAATTTGACAGTAGGTAGCAGTTGTTGTTCTTGGAATGCGGTATTTCTTGGTATTGGCCACCTTAAATACCCTTTCTCATTATAGGAAACACCTGCCTGTGAAGTTCAAGGTTTAAAGAGCTAATCCAACCAATTTGGTGTTGCCAGTAATCAGTTTTTAGATGTTCATGAGAAACGAAAGATATACCACTGTTATCTTTTTTGTTAAAAGTGGAGTAAATTATTATGCAGGCTGAGAGGTGTTATGTTTTGGGTAGCCGAGGATGAGTAGAGTATAACAGTGCTTTATTAGCAGGCTCATGCAGGCATTACACAACAGTAACTTTCACTTTTTAAGCTGTCCAGGAAGTATGCACAGTATGTCTCAACACAGTGACATCTACAGGCCATTTGTATAAACACCACATATTCCCCCTATAGTAGGAAAGCATTTGGACAAAAATAAAAAACAGCAACAACCGTATGCATTTTAAAACAATATCATGCATTATTCACATCACATAGTCCTGGCTCCATGCAGGTAGTTTTCTTATTCTCTCAGTACGCCTTATAGGTTCACTTTCTTCAGGCCTATTGCAGTTGGCATCAGGAGTAGGAAAATGTCCTTCATCAAATGGAGCTTCTCCAAAGTCATTCCTAACAGGAGCAAGACGACTTGCATTCCATATGCGTCCATCAGGCAGTTCATATGTGTATGGTCCTCGCTGGCATCTCACTTCAAGTGGTGTAGTAAATTTAGATTGTCCTTGTTTCGGTATTCCTGTTTCCTTAATTCTGACTAAAGATCCGCTTCTCTTGCACCACGTTTTCTGTCAGTATAAGCCTTACATTTAGCTTGTTGACGTTTGATCAGCAGTAGATAATTTTGCAGGCACAGTATTTTGTGGAAGTTTGATGTCTGCAACATGTAACTTAGTGCGCATCTGTCTGCCATGTAATAATTCAGCTGTTGCATGGCGCATTGCTCTGTAGTTATGTAGGAACTCTGTTGTAAATACTTTCCAAGATTTCCCAGTAAGATTTGCTGTCTGTAGTGCTTCTTTCAGACTTTTGTTGAATCGCTAGATTTCTCCATTTGCTTGTGTGTAATACACTGAAGATTTCCTATGCACAATATTCCTCTCTCTCAGAAAGAATTCAAACTCAGATGAGACAAATTTTGGTCCGTTGTCTGATATTAACTTCTTTGGATTACCTTCTCTGCTGAAGACTGTAGACAGAAATGTTATTACTGTAGCTGATGTTATATGAGAAACTAATGCAATTTCAGGCCATTTACTGTAATAGTCTATCAAGGTTATAGCAAATCTGCAGTCTATAGGAGCACCTGTAAAAGGACCGACAATATCAATAGCAAATTTTTCCCATGCTGAATCAGGAGATGGTACTGGTTTTACATCTGGTCTCAACTTAACTTTATGTACAAATTATTTGCACAACCCAGTGAATTGTTGCTTTGTGGTGAAATTGTAGACACTGGCTGTGTGGCAGGCACTGGTGCTGTAGTAATGAGACCATCAACTAATTGTAGGTTTAATGCAGCAAATCGATCCCTTCCAAGAATAGCAGTAAAATGTATAAAAGTCATATTTTGGAGTATTTGATTCAAATTGTACAGTCACTGGCAAGCAACCAAGCACAGGGCAGGTGCAACAAGCGGATCTTTTGCAAAGTATTTCAGGAAAATATCCTTTGGTAGTATAGAAACAGCTGAACCTGTATCAAGCCTCAGGTTAATGGAGTGTCCCTTGTCAGCAGAAGCAGTACTGATACTGACAGTGCATATAAACTTGTCTGGAATAAATGTACCAGCTTTATCCACACTTAATACTGTAACATTTGTAGTAGTGACTTCATGAACATCTTTAGCAGAACTATGGCAGATCTCAGCAAAATATCCTACTTTTGTGCATTTGCGGCACCATTTAGCTTTTGCAGGACATATAACATGATTTGCAGTGTGTTGTGTTGAACCACAGTGAAAGCAGTATTTTCTATTTGTATTTGCTATATGGTTTTGCATTGTAGGTGAATCACTTTCCTTAGCACTGTATTTTTCCTGTGACTGTGCATTATTAGGCCACAGTGCTGAATTAGACAAATTTCTAAGTATGATATTTGGATTTTTTCAGTTGTAATTATGTTTAATATAAGTGGCAGTCTTTTCCAAAAAAGGATCTCAGAGAAAATAGGCTATTGAACTCAAAAGAGGTTATTGAAATAACAACATATATTCGAACCTTACATGTTTTGTGCTGAACTTAGCCTAGAGGCCAAACTGGCCACTTATATCTATCACCATAGGAGTTGGGTATGTAACCAGCTAAATACTGTTTTCAAATTGTATGAAAAATGGCAAAAATACAAACATAAAACACAGAATAAAATAAATTGTCATTCCTTAAACTGTCTAATGTCAATTGTACTCAAAGCTTATAACTGAAAATGCTTTTTGTGGCAGTAATTTATCATCGAAGAAGTGTGTTTTGCTTGAAACAGTGTAATAGAGTTACCTGGCCATTTGCATTACACAAATTGCATACTGTACAGTAAGCAAATTTTTTAGTTGATTGACTGCCAGACTCAGAATCAAAGTAATTAAACCAATGCTGTAGAATAAGGGAATACAAAGGCAGAACTGATACACAGACAAATTGAAAAGCAGGTAGGGTGAAACTATGTGCTCAAGTGAGCCATAGAACACCACACACTATGTTAGATGTGCACCAGAGTATTACGAACGAGTCCTACAACCAGAACTAGCGCCAAGGTTCGGCTCACTCTTCCACCTATAACAACCACCTTTTGCCTCGGGAGGAGCTATGCAGGTGCCACCAGGTCTTAATGTAAGAGGACAAAGGAGAAAGTTCTGAATAGGCAAGGGAACCGAACATTGTAACTGGAATGGAGACCAAGGAGCCACCCACTAATGTGCGCGTTTCAGGGATGAATATATTAAGCAAAGAAACATGCCCATAAATTTCTGTATATTTGTACTTTTTTATGACTGTGCTTGTTATTTATTATTATGCTTGTCCTTTTTTACTCTGTAAACTGTAAAATTATACCTATGTGTATTCATGTAGTGCTTTCAAAATAAAGTCATGCATACATAAAACAGAAAACATACATACATAACATAGAAAAAACAAATCTTGTTGTGTATCTCATACCCTGGCAATACCAGGGTAAAGGTAATACAGTCACCACAATTCAGTAACCTCAAATTACAACAGTAAATGTAATATTTATAGATAGGTTTTAGCTGAAACTCTCTGTTGAAAAAAAAAAAACATCTTGTAAATGGAGTCCTGCATTCATTTATATAATATAAAAGTAAAACTGTACAGTGGCTGTGTGGAATAATTAAGAAAATGCATCATATGCCCTTTATTTATGTGATTACACTACAGCCTTTATTGGCATTCTTTTCCACTGGTAATTCAATTAAGTATTGACATCTCAAAGCATTATTTCCTTTAACATTTTTCAAGAAGCCGTCCAACAATCGTGTATAGTGCTGGTGTGAGAAATAATTTTTTTACCACATATGAAAATATTTTTGCTTAGATAGTGAGCAAAGTTTACATATTCATAAAAAAATGTACATAAAAATAATAAGCCTCCTTGGCTTTTTATAGTAATTACAAGATTGTGTTATATAATTTTACTGAGGAATACTATTCAGTTCATTTAATAAAAGTTTACATTTGCTTTAGTGTTTGAGTGTCTAGGAAAAAAAGGACATTGTACTTTACTTTACTGAAAGCACATAATGAAATCCTGTTTTATAAACAGTGTTTTCATTTTTTTTTACACTCACCAAAAGAAAAAAAAAAAGCTGCATTGACAGCCCATGTAAGATTAACCAGTTATGCAAAGCAAGTATGCAAAAAGAATATTAACAATGTATGTACAGCACACTAGCAGGAATGTACAATTGATCAGAATGGTTTAACAACACAGAACAAGATCTAGTTTTCCCAAAGGATATTTGTTAGGGCAAAGAGAAAGGCAGTTAAAAAAACAAAATGCTTACAACTTGTTGGTTGGATCCATTTAGTAACAGGTCATACAATCCAGCAATAGGCAACCAGTGTCATTCTGGATTTTGCAGAACAAATATCTTTACAATGCACTGCACATAATTCATCTGTCAGCTGTATTTTCAAATCAAGGTTATTAATATTTCATATGCAGTCAGGGTATGAATTTAAAATACTATATGGGGCCATTTGTGATGTTGCTATATTCCTGCAGATGCCAGTGTTATTTTTAATCTTGATTATATTAATTTAGAACTAGATTGACGCTATATAAGACCTTGCAGTATTATCATCAAGATCACAGCTTGATTCTGTTATTTTAAGTATTACAGTTAGCCTATAAATACACACAGTCTTAGACATGTATCCAGCTGCAAATGGACAATTCATATGACCTTGACTTTGCAATTCTTCTAGCATCTGCACAATGTATGGACAGATTCAGGTTCATTATCATTTCAACATTTCTTTGAAAACTAATGCAAGCAAAATGTTTTCTTTTCAGTGGCCAATGTGCAGCTTGTGTGTCTTCACATAGAAAATATATCCATATGGAGCATGGCATTTATATAAAAGAAATAATATGGCATCAGCGTGATACTGAAAAGAAAGATGTGGAAACATGTTTCTGAATAAATAAAGAAATAATGTAGCCAGCTGCAGTAGCTATGCTATCTCATCAAGAATAGCTTTTTCATTTGAAATTAAATTAAAACGATGTGGCTCTAGTTTGTGTCGTCTAGGTTTCCTGATTGTAGACTGTGATTTTGACAGAAAGCAATCAGCCTATGAGGAAAAGCATAAAGATACATCTTTCAGTTGAATGAGAATTACTATAATGCAGTTAATGGCATCTGAGGTGTCCATAAGCCAACATGTTTTCTTTATGCCTATAAAGTAACAATTCGATATTTTGCTTTAAAATTAAATGCAAAAAATAATGTACTCTAACTGCATGTACTTCATCAAGCTTCCCTAAATTAATTTAAATGCATAACCTTTATGTCCTTCAATGAAGAATAATTTGCCTAGCTTTGCCAAGTCAATTAGGCTGGGTTAGGAAGGAGAATGGCTAAATGAGTTAGTATTGTCCATGCATTACTACTAAATCTTCCAAGGGGCAAGTTATATATAATTGCTGTTGCAAAGAGCGGCAACACAAGTATTAGCAGTTTATTGTAGATATGCTACTTAATCCAATATCATTTATAGGTGGAGCAATATTCATTGAATCTCTGTAACGAAAACTCATGGTGCTCCTGGTTCCTCTGGCAACGGGATTCCTATGGCACTTACAGTGCGCACTTCGGCAATTTATGCACCGGTGTGATGATGTCACACGCTTTGGCGTGAAATTCAAATAATTAAAGGGACCTCGGGCCAAAACGTAATGCCCTTTGTTAGGTCTACTTGTTAGTATCCTGGGTGCGATCTCTATGTGTATTGATTCCTGGTTTTGATCCCTGCCTGTCTGACAATTCTGAAATCTGCCAATATTGACCCTTGCCTGTCTGACCATCCTTGAAAGCTGCCTGTTCTGATCCTGCCAGTCTGACTATCCTTGGACACTGCCTTGTTCCAACCCGGCCTGTCTGACCTTGCTTGAACTCTGCCTGCACAGACCATGGCCTGCCTGACTACGCTTTCGTCCATCCGCTGAACTCGTGGTTTCTGTCCTAAAACTTTAGTAAGGATCGTGCCCATTTGCCTGTCCAGAACTCTTGCTTTGCTCCTCTTTTATTAAGACCTGCCGGCATCTGAGAAGCTGAGGGCTCCTCCCTCCAAATGGGGCTGCTACAGATGAGCTGTGACCAGGGAGCTTAGCACCTGTTCTGGATTTAGGGAGCCAATCGTGACAATCTCATATACATATGAAGGGACACAGTTATTGAGCTGGGAAATCCAGAGGAAATCCAAGCAATTGGAAATGTTTGCCATTTACTGATGCAAGCACTTTTTTAAAGTTATTTTGAGTTAAAGGGCATGCCATTGAAAGCAGGTCTTAACAATTAAATTTAGTGTGTAATGTCTTTGTGAAGAACAATTATTTCATTTTTATTTATGTAGAGACCCAGAGTGTTAAGCATTTCCACAGGCAGTTTCC
Source organism: Xenopus laevis (assembly GCF_017654675.1). Lineage (NCBI taxonomy): Eukaryota > Metazoa > Chordata > Amphibia > Anura > Pipidae > Xenopus > Xenopus laevis. The sequence goes on from NC_054382.1 coordinate 67,283,200, forward strand.
CCCTGTACCTTGGACACCTAAAGTGGACCTTAGTGAGCCTTGGGTGTAGGACCTTTTTTTGAATGTTATTAGTAATCTGAGATGCTTCATTGCTTGCCCTGTAGGTGGCAGTGTTTAAAAGTTTCAAAGGTAGGGCACACATGCTCAGGGCTCTCTTCCTGGAACCCACTGCAGGGAGCTGGGTACAGGACTAGGTATGAGCCACTGAGAGGCCCTGGTTAAAGAAAGTTTAGCTAGTGGTAGAAGTTTGCGTTATAGTAGATCTAGGTTAGTGATAGTTCAGCTAGTAAGCAGCAAGATACCCAGTGGGATCCCTAGTGCTGGGGAAAATCACCAAGACAGGCTGCATTACTTGCAACATCGTAAAGTGTGAGGATTTTTCACTGTCTATTTTGAATGTATCCGAAGATATATACCGACTGAATGCTGTGGTCAAGATTTACTGCTGTGTTCAATAAAATATATATATCTCATGTTATGTGTTATGTGTGTTTAATAATAAAAAACACTTTTTTCATCGCAAAATGGAGTGTGCTGATCCTTCCAACCTTTATCTATGATTTATTGATCGTGCACCTCGAGTTTACAAGCTAAGGAGTGCGGACACCACAGACAATTCTATATATATATATATATATATATATATATATATATATATATATATATATATATATATATATATATATATATATATATATATATATATATTCTTCCTTGAAAAAGATCCCAACAGGGATCGAAACAGTGGAAAAGATACCATGTAACAATAAAAATTACATTTTTTCACTAAAGGGAGTGCTGGTTTGGAAACTATTGGTATATATATATATATATATATATATATATATATATATATATATATATATATATATATATATATATATATATATATATATATATATATATATACACTTCATTTCAACCTGGTTAATCTGTGGTGGTAAGCAGGATTCATCTGAGGTTAAGGTGCTTAAAGGACAATTACACACTGCCAGGAGTTGCAGGGAGTACAGCCAAAGAGTATCTGGGGTGCACTGTCAGCAAGTCACGCACTACTCAAACACTTATGGGTTCTAACCTATGGGTGTGGTACTGTACATATATGTTTTTTTCCAGCATTTATTGCATTTCCACAGAGGTGTTTATGGATGGAGGACTCTCATGGTATAAGGTGATTATCAGTTTATAAATGGACCTATCTGCACTGCTTATAAATATAAATACCAACTATTGCCATTTTACAACCAAAGTTTGCCATGTAAAATCTAAAATGTTTGCATAAATATTTTATGTAGTTAATTCTTTTGCTGTCTGAATTTGGGTTACAATAGCCATGAAGGGGGTTTTGGTGTATGGAATAATTTCATTAGTTAGTCTACTATAAGTTAAACTACACACCCTATATTGAGCTTGACCAGCTGTTTATTACTGCCATTATCTCGCACAGAAATAGAATGAAAGGGCAATTTTTCTGCATAAAATATTTATAAATGCAGTACAACATACACTACAATACATGTTTTCATATGTATTCTCATAATAATTCATGCATATACATTTTCAGTTCCGAAAGAAAAAATACTTGCAAATGCTCAGCTGGCTTATTATAATCTTATCAGGTAGCTCTGACTTCAGTAATATCTGTTGAATTGGTGTTTTGCTGTTTTTCAAGTACTGTTACCAGCAATTAAGCTGCCTGTTCAGCACATCTTTAATGAATTGTTCACAAAATTACATGAGTGATGCTGATGAGCAATTGACTATTGTAAGGTCATTCTAAAAGATGATTTAATACACTATTTTCTTCATTTCCAAACTTCAGTATCTATATATCTAATAAAGGGACATCAATTATACTTCCCCAAGGTAATATGTCCTTGATTAGAAAGTTCTCAGATTAGGTGTGAGCTCTTGTAAAATAATAAGATTTGAAGCAGTGTTGAAGAAGTAAAAAGCTTGTGGCGTCTAAAAACAAAATGTCACGTTCGGTACCCTAGATCCAGAACCCAAGCTAAGCTCCCTGGTCTCAGCTCTCACTTCTGCCTTTAACCGTCGCCTTTCACCTCGGGAGGAGCCCTCGGCTAATCGGATGCAGCCAGGTCTTAATTGAGAGAGGAGCTAAGTGAAACAGTTCTGGAATAGGGGCACGATCGTCTCACCAGGATACTGGAAGGAAGAAAACCACCAGGAACAGGCAGGTCGGGCCAGCACAAGCAGAGAATCGTCAGACAGGCCGGAATCGGCTGGAATCCGATTGGAGAGCGTAGAATAGTCGAGAACAGGCAAAGGATCAGGATTGGAGAGATCAGAGTAGTCAAAGGCAGGCTGGGTCAGGATTGGAGAAATCGTAATAATCAGGCAGGCAAGATCAGGATTGGAGAGATCAGGATAATCAGGCGAAGCAAGGGGTCAATACACAGAAGATCAATAGATAGGATTCAATATACTAAAGCACCAGGAACAACTAATTGAACCTAAAAACGGGCCATGTGTAATTGCTAAAGCCCCTTTAAATACTTTTTGGATTTTGCGCCATTGCGCGTGACGTCATCACGCCGGCGCATAACCTAGGAAGAGCGTTGGCGCACGTGCCATAGAGGGCCAGTACACAGAAGAGGAAGGACGCATGTGGCGGCGTCCCCGCTGAAGGCACAGCGGATGCCCCCGCATGCCAGAGAGCTCGCCACTAGACTGAATTGTCGTTAGCATCAAAAATATTTTGACGCTGGCATCAAAATTAGTGTTTCGTGAATTTCACAGGAAATTCGCAAATTTTTGGGCGAAGCGAAAAGGGAGAAATTCGCCCATCTGGCTTATTATGTCTATGGGCGACAAATCTTTTTTGATGTGTAACAATTTTTTCACTTATTGGAGTCTATTGTCGTTTTTTTCACAGTGAAACCACTCACTTCACTCACATCACTAATCACTAAACTGTAAAAAACCTCTGCTTTGTGTAGATTTTTGGAAGATTCTTAAAAAATATTTGTTTTTATTCTTAGATAATTTTTAATTGTTAAAGGGCTCACTTATATATGAAATTCTACTGAAAAAGAATAGCAAATCAGAAATAATGGCCCAGCAAGATGTATAGCAAGACTGGTTTTATTATGTATTTTGTAAGTGGACAACAGTTATACAATTAATTAATTTAAGATAAAAAGCAGGGATAGTTATACAGTGTTATGGAAATAGCCACTGCCTGCTAGGATATGCATGATTATTGTAATTCAATATGGGAGTGCTAGACTTAAATTATAACATTTTATTAAATAAATTCTATTATTGTGACCTGGTAAAATGAATCTGACAGGGTTTTTAATTTATATGGATCTAAGGTTTTTTTGTGATACAAAGGGAATTAAACATAGCTCTGGAACCAGTTCAGAAAGATGTAAACACTAATTAAAAATGGAGTTTAGTGGACATAATATAGTCACCAGTGGAATTATTTTCAAAGACAAAGAAGTGGACATGGAAACTTTGGATGGGTAAAGACATTGCTGTGGCATAGTCATTGGAACTTGTCATAGGGTTGACTAAAAACGTAAATGTAATGTATTTAAACTGTAACTATACAGCTTACTTGGTAATGATAACTTGGTAATGTAGTCCCACTAGTCAATAAGAGATCCTATTTTCAACCAGGTACCATATGAATATTAACTAGAATAACTTTGAAATTACAATATTTTAAGAATGTGCTGACAATAGATTATATGAGGTATGGAAGCCTATATATAAATGGAAGTGCTGAGTGCCTCAGGCAGACAGTAATGCAGTTTGCCTCTTTACCTGCCCTCAACAATGCCAGTGAGGGATAACGCCCAGCAACTCCCTGCAACAAACACGTGATTCCTAATCTCTGGTTGGGCCTTTGCGGAATAAGTAGAGGAAGGGTGTTGTTGATCTAGAACTGTCAGGGTACATAAATTGTGCACCAGTGGTTCTTAAACGTTTATTTATTTATTACAGCATAATAGTGATATAAGTACAGCTACAAACATAACATGAATTCTATGGAGCTTAGTGAAGTAGAATGTATCAACTATGAACCAGACTAGATGCAAACACCCAGTAAATGCCATTCAGGAGTAGGACTATATCCTTGGTCCCATTTCACTGTGTTTTCTATTCTAAACTAGTATTGCCTGAGGGTTACTAACCCCACTGATTGTCCTAAATTTCGACACTAAACTGCCCTACCCCTGGGGTGTACTATCACATGGGCTGACTAGAAATAACTATCCTTCATTCACAGAATCCTGGTATGCCTGCTTAATCCAAAGTGAGGCCTTGTCCAGCTTCTGGCCTCATGCTGAGTACTAAAAGCCAAACACATGGTGATTCAAACTCTTTTAAAATGTAGAACCATGACATTTTCGGGCCAGTTACTGAACTGCCAAGAAAATACTTTAATCCAGGATCGAGGAAACTGTCCCCCTACCTCATCTGAAAATTAAGGCTATGTTTAGCTTTACTAAACCTTGGGGGACTACTTCCAATTAAGGGGAACAAAAGCTTTAATACATCATGGCAGACAATATCAGTTGCCTTCTACAAAAGAGACTTTGGATTTGCAGTAGATTTACTCAGTTTTGCTAAAGCAAAATGCTCAAGTATACAATTTGTACTTAGAAAGAGAAAGGGCTTAAAAATTACAAATACAGCATTTACTGCTGTTAGTAAAGGATGTTGTTACTTTGCAGAATGACTTAAAGGATCAGAAAAAAAGCCAAAATTACTGCATTGACCTTTTGTCTCAATTGCAAAAGCAAGTTGGAATAGTAGTAAGGAATAGCTATACTGTAGCTGTGAATTTGAACCTGAGTAAACACTGTCCAACCTTTTTTTTTATTCCTTCTAAAGTAGCAAGCTATAATGCCTTCTTTCCCTCTTACACTCCCTGGGGCAAATTGGAGAATATATCAAATATGATTACACCTTCCTTTGGGTCATACTGAAGGCAGAATTTGTGTTTCGAAGATAATCGAAGTACTGTCTCTTTTAGAAAAACTTCGACCCCCTACTTCGGCACCTAAAAGCTACCGAAGTCAATGTTAGCCTATGGGGAAGGTCCCCATAGGCTTGCCTGCGTTTTTTTGATCGAAGGATATTCCTTCGATCGTTGTATTAAAATCCTTCGAATCGTTCGATTGGAAGGATTTAATCGTTCGATCGAACGAATAATCCTTCGATCGTTCGATCGTAGGATTAGCGCTAAATCGTTCGACTTCGATATTCGAAGTCGAACGATTTTAGTTCCTAGTCGAATATCGAGGGTTAATTAACCCTCGATATTCGACCCTTAGTAAATCTGCCCCTAACAGTGTCGGATTAGCCCACTGGAATATTCCCTATTTCTCTATAGGAACAAAATGGATAACCTAAAAAGATAACATAACAGATTACAGAAAATATAGAAAAGAGACTTGGCAAATAAAGAGTTTCCACTAGTAGAGGAAAAGGAGAAATAGTTTAGAGAGTGGACCCTGTCCGGAGCACCTGTTGTCGTTCCCGTCTCCGGTGGCGTCCGATCCAAGATGGCGGCGCCCATGAACCACGTGGGCCGATGCTGGCGTCTTGACGTCGGCGTGATGACGTCATGCGCCCAGCACAAACTTTGAAAATAAAAGGACTTCCAGGTAACGGATTCAATGCCCGATTATAGGAATTGCTGAATAAATTCCTGTTATTGCTATCTGTGGACGTTTTGTCCTTTGCCTGAACTTTGGACTTTGATATTTGCTGCCAGAATTTTGAACTTTTGCCTGAAATCCTAACTATGTCTATTCTTGATCCCTGTGTATTGCGTATTGGACTTTAACTTCTAAGCTTCCTCCTTGGTCCGGACTTCTCCCACTGGGAGCCGATAGGCCCCCTGACAGTATAATCGGGCCATAGACCCCACTGAGGAAGCTGCGACTGATGTCAGAAGAGCTCTTCTGGAAGATTATGAAGCTCAGCAGTTCCACATGGGCAAGTACTTGATACTCTTCTATCCCTTAAGCCTCCTGTCGGTAATCCTCACGCAGCTGGTAATTCTCCTACAGCGGCCTCATCAGCTGGCAAACTCTGTATTCCTCCTCCACCCTATTACAATGGGGATCCTCAAGCCTGCAGAGGTTTTGTGAAGCAATGCTTTATTCCTGTCCGAGTTTCAACCCTCTTAGTACTCCAGTGAATGAGCCAAGGTGGGGTACGTGATGTATCATTTGGAGGGGAAACTGCTAGAGTGGGCAACACCACTTTGGGTGAAACATTCTCTGCTTTCCTCCAGGCCTTCCGCACTGTCTTTGATGCCCCTGGTCAAGTCGCCAATGCTTCTTCCCAAATTCTACAGATACGGCAAGGGAACCACAGTGTCAGTGAGTACGACATTATTTTCTGAACATAGATGGCTGAGACTGGCTGGAACAACAAGGCATACATAGCAGTGTTTTATCAAGGCTTGTCATCGAGATCGTCCTGAATTATTGGAAGACTTAATTGCTCTCACTATCAAGGTGGATACACTACTCAGGGAACACCAATCTGACAGGCTTTTTAACAGGATTTATCAATGAATTTTATATTAGGACAGTTAGCCACTTTAATGGTTTTAACCAGCCAGGAGTTCGTCGAACAAACTAATATGACTACTAACAATTCATATACTACATAATTAACGGATATAAAAAAACATTTTCTTTCATAAGCAATGGTTACATGTAGTATGAATTGATTTAATGGAAACTATATAATTCAGTTAGATGCATAAAATAAGAAATCAAGAATAATGGAGAGTTAATTCGTTCAAATCAAGAGTAATTTTATTTTATTTTTTAACAATTGTAATACAATTAATAAAGATACATTTTAACAGTTTAATCGAATTAATTCCCACCAATAAAAATATCCTCTAGAAGTCAGGCTAAGTTTTCCTTTAATTATTATAGCAAGGCTGACACTGAACGCATTATTATACACAAGATGTCATTGCGCTATGCGTAATCACGCTGGCGCACTTTGGAAACGTCATTGCGCTAAACGTGAGCATGCGTAATGACGCCGGCGCATGTTCGGAAGATTTTAAATATTTGGCGTCCGTGGCAGCACACACAGCCTTGAAAAAGCAATTTTGCGAAACGCGCGTTGGCTTGCCATTCTTACTGGTTTATACCATTTTAGATAAAACCTTGGGGGGTTCTTTTTATAAAAAAACTTTTTATAGTGATCTGGGCGCTTCTCTCAGCCCAGATTATAGGAGATTCCTCATCTGCATTCTTGTTCTACTGTTTTCACTATAAGTGCTCTGGAATTTGTGTGTTTTTTAGAAAAGATAGCTTCTCAATCTAGCTAGTTAAAATAGAATTAAGACCACAGTTCCAGAAGCACTGACTTCTCCTCTTTTGTGGGGTCCCGCAGTTAGTAAAACAATCAGCTAGAATATACGGGACTTCTCCACCCCTCTACCAATTTCCTTTTCCTACCTTTTCTTGGAATCAGAGATATTTATAATTGCACTTTAATTAATTCATATGTGAATTAATCACAATTGGTGGCACTTTATCATCCTTAATGGTGTTTTAGCTGGTTGTTATGAATTCATCAATTAATGTTAAAGGAATTAGTTATGAGTTACAAATTACTAAATATACACAATAATTAAAAGGAAAATTAATTTTTTCTTAGTTTTACCCTATTTAATGCTAATTTATTGAGGTTAAGCACTAGCACTTTGTGGGATGAATTATTAAGGGGGGAATCTATAGATACTGGATCACGAGACCACATGGTTTAAGTGAAATCAAATCACACAGTGATAATATATAACTTTTTGTATTTTTCTGATTAAGAAGACGGGGATACTTTCTTTCTTTTCACCAATCTGACAGGGAGCACAGCAAGAGACTCCAGCTTACTTTGGCTCCACGCTTCAAAAGACCCCTGTTGCCTTCTCCATCCCAGCTGCTTTCTGTTATTCCTCCGGAGGAGCCTATGCAGGTCAGAAGGGCATGTCTCTCTGAACAGGAGAAACTTCAGAGCCGCTTGGCAGGTCTGTGTCTGTACTGTGGTGGCCAAGCTCATTTTGCCAATTCCTGCCCTGTGAAGCCAAAGGGTTCTCTTCTTCAAGGTAAACCCGGGGTGGCACATGTGGGTGGCGTTACACCTAAACCCAAGGAGAAACCCCAAGAAAAACCACAAGAGAACTTTCACAGAAAAGAAGGATGGCAGTTTGCGTCCCTGTATTGATTACAAGCACATAACATATGATGATGTTGTGACAATGCAAGCATTGCATTAGTTAACATCTATACCTTTACACATGCTAAGCCACAAAAATAAATAACTACAAAACTAATACATTTGTGTTAGTGATAACCATTTCCATATATGTTTTAATTTCTTTTCTTTTGTTGTTCCTTTAATTGCAGTTATGCTGCTTTAAGAAGCTTTAATATACTTAGATGCTTCTTTGTGCGTGCTTTTATAATGGACTTTATTTAATGCTTGTGGTAAAAATACTTTGCAATGCAATCAAGATTTGTCCTTAGACAGTACATAAATCTGTTTTAAGGACATGCTTGACATGTTGTTAGAATAAAAGTCTAATATAAATACTTAAGAAAGAAAGCATATGATAATGTAACTACTGTATATCAGTGAAGTAAGCAATTTAATGAAATATACATAGTACAAGGAATTCTGACAGAACTCACACGCATATTTACAATTCTATTTTCCCTAGGCTACTATAGCGTATGCCTTTGTAAACTATACATTTCCACTTTGCACACTAAATAATGTAGGCCTAACAGCCTGCTACATATAGATACAAAAACTATATGGTATTGAAAATGAAATCGTGCACTTAAACAAATGCAAAATGTATCTTTTGAATGGGCAAGATACATCTTAAGCGCTTCTTTACAAATGTTTTTACTGATTTTTTTTATACTTTTCCTAATTGTACTTGATTAGTAAATTCAATAGGATTCCTAAATGAACGTTTATAAATAAATGAAATATCTGGGCTGCTCTCTAATCATAATAAAAGTATATTTAATACCAAAGTGTTTTATGGACACAAAATAAATTGTTTTTCAGAATGACCACAACTTGTATTAATAAATTAATCATTTTGCACTGTACGTAAATACAGTATGACTACCTGTCAAAGCAGTTTTACTGCAGGGAATAAAAAGAGATAACCGATATTGGTCCTTGTTTTTAAAGTAAAGCAACGGCGTATATGGTAGCCAGACAAATCAAACAGTTTACCAGGGTAGTAAATATGTATTTACTGTTAAAAGTAAATGTCAATAGATACCTAAAACTTAATACAGTATGTCCAAAATAGAACTGCTTATATTCCCACTGTGACAGTTTGTTCAGCAAACACATCTGTCTGGCATGAAAATATACAGAACAGGGGGGGGGATGCATGCACGGCATGGAGTAGAGCAGACATACCTCTATGGAGCTCCGTAAACCAAGACAGCACAGCTCTGAAATAATACCTCATTTCTCCACAACGAGCATAAAAGCAGACGTGGGACACCATCTGCAAATATCCCCGGTGGCCTCACAGCAGGTGGTTCAAGATGGCGCTGGTGACTCAGAAAACGAGCTCCATCTAAATTCGCAGGCCTCCTCACCCAGCTACCAAAGCTCGGATGGGGGAACAACTGGAGATCTCACAATGCAGAGACAAACACACCATCCAACTGATGCAGAAACAGTGCAGGTCTCAACAGTTTACACAACAAACTTACAGAGATCATCATGGAGTATATCCATACAGCTCTTGGAGACATATGCACAGATGTTAATGCAATGGGAGAAAGGGCAGACAAGCTAGAGACAACCTTAGATGATCTCATTCTAAGACATAATATACTGAAAGACAGCAAAGCCACTTTGCAAGAGGAAGTAGCATCTCTTAAGTCATATGCAGAGGACTTGGAGAACAAGGCATGGTGCCAGAATCTACGGATCAGTGGCATATCGGTAGAAAGTGGGCCCGCGAGATATCAGATAATTTTTATGCTTGCTCTTTTCAACCTCCCTGCAGAAGCCCATTACTAGTCATGTTGCAAGTGCAAACCCATAGAGCACTTGCACCATGACTAGTAACGGGCTATTAATTAGGCAGACACAAATTTGTGATTTCCACCTGCGCCTTCCCTGCACTGAGCCAAATTATGCCTCCTTTCTGTTTTTCAACCCCTTTCTGACAGCTTCCTTTGTGCGGTTCATTTGCCCAGATTCTTTATTGAGATTATCACGAACATTAAATGAGAGATGCTAGTTACCTCAAACCAATGCCAAACAAACTTTCGATCGAAGCCTTGGGGTGCACCTCCGCCGTACGTGCAACTATATCAATCCACAAAATAAAGTTTTCCAAGGAAAACTTGACAAAGAGTCCTTGGAGACTCGAAACATGTTGTGTTGAACAATAAATCAATATGGTGGGGTTTGTGGATGCACACCTAAGGCCAATTTCAAAAAGTATAATTTCAAAAAGTATAAAGCCCTGTCTAAGTAATTCAAGTAAATATGCCAGTGCATGTAATTTTGAAACAGGGTTTTTTTGTTACAAAGTTATGATCATAATATTGATAAGCCACCATACCACGTCAAGGTAAAACCCCACATGGTGGTCCCTAACTTATTTATCTTTAATCATAGTAAACAAGGTACATTACCTCTCTGTAGTAACAATTCTTTGTGTAAACATCTCCTGTGCCTTGGTTTCAACTCTGTGCTAGATCCTCCCCCGCCAACTGCTGAGCGGCTTTTAAGAGGGAGAGACTGCCTTAACCAACGCCCATTTTAGAAAAGTAGAAGTCATCCCTTGACGTGGGATGGTGGCTTATCAATATTATGATCATAACTTTGTAACAAAAAAACCCTGTTTCAAAATTACATGCACTGGCATATTTACTTGAATTACTTAGACAGGGCTTTATACTTTTTGAAATTATACTTTTTGAAATTGGCCTTAGGTGTGCATCCACAAACCCCCCCATATTGATGTATTTGCCTGAAGCTTTGGCTAAGCTCATGTGGTTATTGCACCCTCATACCCCCCCTTTATACTTTTGGTGGTCCCCCTCACTTGTTGTGCCTTGGTTTGTGCAATCGCTCTCTCTTAAAAGCCATAAGTGCTGGCGGCATGGGAGGGTCTAGCCGTGAAAAAACCAACGTCCCATTAGACACTACTCTATGTACACATACACTTATTATGTCTCTCATTTATTTCTTCTTTACACTCTTTTATTCTATGCTTTCTTACACATATACTCCCAAATACACATACACTTTCCCTTACCACTACCATACATACCTTCACATTTCACTTACACATGTATACACACTATTGTGCAACTGCACATATCACTCTACCTTGATTTTAATTACAACACCTGACTTCTACTTTTCTAAAATGGGCGTTGGTTAAGGCAGTCTCTCCCTCTTAAAAGCCGCTCAGCAGTTGGCGGGGGAGGATCTAGCACAGAGTTGAAACCAAGGCACAGGAGATGTTTATACAAAGAATTGTTACTACAGAGAGGTAATGTACCTTGTTTACTATGACTAAAGATAAATAAGTTAGGGACCACCATGTGGGGTTTTACCTTGACGTGGTATGGTGGCTTATCAATATTATGATCATAACTTTGTAACAAAAAAACCCTGTTTCAAAATTACATGCACTGGCATATTTACTTGAATTACTTAGACAGGGCTTTATACTTTTTGAAATTATACTTTTTGAAATTGGCCTTAGGTGTGCATCCACAAACCCCCCCGTGTTGAACAATAAACACCTAATTGAGCAGTTAATCCTGCAGTCTGGATCGTTCCTTGGAAAACTTTATTTTGTGGATTATCACGAACATGGCCGGGCCTTGGGCAAATTGCACCCAAGGCAGGACCAGCCACTCGTCACAATCTCTCTCGTCCCCCTAGGCAATGTGTTTCTCCACACTACACAAGCAGTAGAGACAGGTCGCATAGGGCCAACAATTAGGTTAGATAGGGAGCATTAAAAACCTTTCATTCATACGAAGAGATACCAGCGCTGCAAGCTCAGGGATAGACACCAAAAAAAGAAATAAAATATAGTGTAGTATTTCCAAATAAGATTTACACCTCTTTGTGCACTTGCTGTATAGTGTGGTTTGATTTCTTCCACCAAGGGGTTTAGTTGCCCTTTACCCGTGACGTTTTAACGGTATACCTGACCACCTCCTGTGTAAGGTAATGGGTACTTACAAACTTTTAATTATACCACTAGCGTAAAGTATAGTTGTTTGTTCGAATCCAGGATATCTTTCAGTTTAGTAAGATTTCCATACAGGAGGCCGGTATTCTTCGTGGCCGAATAAAGTGAGAGCCATGGCAGTCCTGTGTTTTAGCTTCTCCTTGGGGGAATTCTGGGCAACTGGACACTCACAGCGCGGACTGGTGACCACGGCGCGGGGGAGTCCGGCTATGTCACTGGCACACGCCACTCACTCTCTGAATGGATGAAACTAGATTGTGCAGCTCACAGCGCATCCTTCCACCTCCTGGGTGCCATCTTGCTTGATGGGGAGCAGGACACATACAACCAGTATAATGATGAAACTGTTTAGCTTTAACTCCACTCATCTCCCTTTCCGCTCCTCCTCTTCTTTGATACAGAAGATTTCAGCCTGTCAGTCAGTGCTGTGACCACTTCCTGTGAGAGAATGAACAGACACGCTCACACCTCATTTAAGCCTAGACGCACAGCAGTAAGCATCTCTGTGCAGCTCTGATATAGTGACAGTTTTAAGAGGTAAATTGCTTTCAAAACATTTTTTTTCTGCATCATTACACATTTTAGAGATGGATGATTACTATATCTGAATATAAAGATTATTTGAAATGTCTCCTTTAATGCATTTGGACCAAATAGTTGCGTGTATGAAAACTGTCGCTCAAGTCAAAATTGACAGGCGTCAAAATTATTTTGATGCCCATTGACTTTTTTCGCAGTGAAATGACACAGATTCACCATCACTAATCCCGAATAATTGGAGCGCCCACACCCAGAGTTTGCCTACATTACTACAAGAGCAAAGAAAGTATTATTAGCAAGACAACCAACTCTCCCCATATTGAGCATCAAGGACAAAAGTTTCAAATATACAACAATATATCACCCATTACATTAAAGAAGGAGAGTGACCTATGATTGTGTACAGGTGGGGCTTTCCCTTTAAGCTGGCACTGGCAATGTATACTACAGGACCTGGGCCTATGGATCGCATCCACAGATCAACCACAAGACACCTCAACAGGAAACATCAGATCTCAAGATAGGTTTTCCCCAGGAGGATCGCCATCCTAGAATACATTGCCAGCACCTAGGGATGTAGCGAACTGCCGATTTGGTGTTCGCGAACACCGGCAAAAATGCGAACGTTCGCGAACAGTTCGCGAACTTCGAACACCCGCTAAAATCGTTCGAACGAATGGAAATCGTTCGATTTTTAGCGGTCGAAGGAATTCGAATGGTCGAACGACTTGTATTCGAATCGAACGCGAACTCAAAATGCGAACGTTCGCGAACATTCGGCGGACGCGAACGGTCGAAGTTCGCGCGAACCAGTTCGCAGCAGAACAGTTCGCTACATCCCTACCAGCACCTACATAAGCCAATACTCCTACAATAAGACTATACAGTCCCATGGCCTCTGGTAAAGCCAATCTTGGAGATCTGGAGGCCTCATGAGTAATAACTTCTTTCTCCCCTTATATGAGTGCTCTAGAAGCCCCCGGGATGCTCCCAATCAAGGTCATGAATTTACGGCCCAATTACGTGAATCATGGCTCAATTTATCCCTATTATCTAAATTGTAATACCTCTGTAGAATCTCAGTCTTTTATACCTTAAATCTTGTTAATGTATTCAGTTTACGACTTTATGGGGAAGTTTTTTGAACTCCCATAACTTTAAAATTAGAATAAAAAAAGACCAATTGAAATTTATTTAAAAAATCAAAGTTTTTAACTCCGGGTGAATGGGCTGTATTCGAATTGAAGTTTTAGCACATTCGATCAGGCTCAAACCGGATATAGCATTAGTTCAAGAGATGCACGTCAAGCACTTAGACAATTCAACTATGAAACCTAACATATACCCTAAGGTCTACCAAGTCTCTGCAGAGGTGAAAAAGGCAGGTTATTAATTATGATTCATAAAGACTGTCCTTTTCAGGTCTCAATGTTGATGCTGATCCTGCGGGCCGACAATTGATCCTCACAAAATTATGAACCTTTATGCCCCAAATAAATGTCAGGTAAAATTTCTCCACTCCAAGATGACTAGAGGGGATTACCAAACACCCATCATAATAGGTAGAGACTTTAATCTGTGCTCAGAGTTAAGGGACCGTTCCACACCACCCCTGAATAGAGATACCTCAGAGCCCTCGAAAAAAAACGATGCCACTTGTAAGCTTGACCTTGGGGATGTTTTGAGGGTACATCACCCTAATGAAAGGGCATACACTTTTTACTCAGCAAGACATGACCTCTCCACCACAATAGACTAATCTTTAGTCTCTAGAAACCTCCTGCCAGTCATAGCCAACACCACTATCTTGCCCACGTCATGGATCGATCACTCAGCAGTTATGTTAGAGGGGGATGTAACACGTTGTAAGGCCAAAGGCCTCAGGAGTAGTGAGGACCAAGGGAGGAAATAACAATGTCCAAGTTCGCAGTACAGAAGAGGATGAGACGGAAGAATGGTCAAACAGGCAACAAGATCAGTCCAGGCAGAAGAGGTTCAAGGTCGAAGATTTCAGGCAAAGGTCGGTACACAAATATCAGGAAGTTCGCAAATGAATCACACCCAGGAGTAGTAAACTAAACCTATAATTGGGCACTGATGATTATCCAGAGTTCCCTCTTATAGGCCCTGATTTGGCGCCAATTTTGGACACATCGGCGTCATGACGTGTGCGCGGACGCGCTGACATCAGCGACTGACGCACTGACGTGTGCGACCGACGCCGGCGCCCATTATTGACGCCGACGCCCATTCCGTCGCCGGCGACCAATCCGAGTGCGGGAAGAGGTCGGCGTCATCCGTCTGCGTCCGTGAGGAACCAGGGAGCCACCATCTTGGACGCCATCTTGGTCACCCCGCTCAGACTCCATTACAGTACCCCCCTCCCTAGGGGGGGCCTCAGGACCACCTGGGTTAGAAGGAAACTGCCGATGGAATTTTTGGACCAGGAGAGGAGCATGGACATCTGATTTCTTTACCCAGGAGCACTCCTCAGGGCCGAATCCCTTCCACTCAATGAGGTATTGTAGAGTGCCCCTCGAAATTCGGGAGTCCAGGATTCTTTTTACCTCGAATTCTTGATGACCGTCCACCAAGACAGGAGCTGAGGAGGAAGAAGAAGAAGAAGTACCTGCAGGTTTGAGCAAAGAGACATGGAAGGCGTTTGGCATCCGCATTTCCGAGGGAAGTTGTAAACGGACAGCCACCGGGTTGATGATCTCAGAGATGGAGAAGGGACCAATAAACTTGGGACCAAGTTTCGGAGAGGGGACTTTGAGACGAATGTTCCTGGTGGATAACCAAACCTTGTCACCGGGTGCGTACAAAGGGGAAGGGACTCTTCTTTGATCCGCGAACCTTTTCTGGACCAAGGAACTTTTCTCCAGATTGATAACCGTGGCGTGCCAGATGGCCGACATGTGGGCAGCTTGGTCATTGGTGGCAGGGACATTGGTGAGTAATAAGTCCTGAGGAAAAGCCAAAGGATTAAGACCATACATACAGAAGAAAGGGGATTTTTCAGAGGAGACGTGTAAGGCATTGTTATGTGCGAATTCAGCCCATGGAAGCAGATCCGCCCAATCATCTTGGCACAATGATACATGGCATCGAAGAAACTGTTCAAGGGCCTGGTTAACCCTCTCTGCTGCTCCATTAGACTGTGGATGGTATGAAGAAGAAAATTGAAGAGAAACACCAAGGGCTTTACACAGGGATCTCCAGAATTTGAAAACAAATTGGGAACCACGGTCAGAGACAATTTCGGCAGGGAAACCATGGAGGCGGAAAATGTGTTTAATGAATAATGAAGAAAGTTCAGGAGCAGAGGGGAGTTTTCGAAGAGGAGTAAAATGTGCGACTTTACTGAATCTGTCAATTACCACCCAAATAACAGTGTAACCAGAGGATTTAGGGAGGTCTACGATGAAGTCCATAGATAAATGAGTCCATGGGCGAGAAGGAATGGGTAGTGGTAAGAGTAACCCCTTGGGAGGGGAACGTCCAGACTTGGATACGGCACATACAGAGCAAGAGGAAACAAAGTCTTTGACATCCTTTCTTAGGGAAGGCCACCATACAAGACGAGACAGAAGTTCAGTGGTTTTTCTGATTCCAGGATGCCCGGCCTGCTTGGAGCTGTGGACTGAACCAAAATGGAATGACGGAGTTCAGGGGGACAAAGGCAACACCAGGAGGGGTTCCTACAGGAGCAGAAGGTTGGACTGACAATAACTGGGAGGCCAAGGATGGAAATAGAGCAGCGATGATCTTGGTAGGAGGTACAATGGACTCTGGTTCGGTGGAAGCAAGATCTTCAAGAAGAAAACTTCTGGAAAGAGCGTCTGCTTTCCTGTTTCTAGCACCAGGCCGAAAAGTTAGAATGAAATTAAAACGAGAGAAGAATAGTGCCCACCTGGCCTGACGAGGGTTGAGGCGTTTGAGAGACTGGATATATTCAAGATTTTTGTGGTCTGTATAGATGGTCACAGGGACAGAAGAGCCTTCCAACAAATGTCTCCATTCTTCTAAGGCAAGTTTTACGGCCAGTAATTCACGGTTTCCAACATCATAATTTTGTTCAGAAGAGGTGAATTTCTTAGAAAAGAAAGCACAAGGATGCAATTTCCCGTCAGTCGCCGCTCTTTGGGACAAAATTGCTCCGGCACCAACATCTGAGGCATCGACTTCAATGAAAAAGGGCTGGAGTGGTTCAGGGTGTCTGAGAATGGGGGCAGAAGAAAAAGAAGTTTTAAGATCCTTGAATGCTTCCAAAGCTGAAGATGGCCAATGCTGAGGCTTACCCCCTTTTCTGATGAGTGAAAGAATGGGAGCAATTTTGGAAGAAAACCCCTTGATAAATTGTCTATAGTAATTAGCAAAGCCAATAAATCTTTGGATAGCTTTAACACTGGTGGGGAGAGGCCAGTCCTGGATAGCGGAGACCTTGGCAGGATCCATTCTGAAACCCTGTTGAGAAATGATGTACCCAAGGAAAGAGATGGACGATACTTCAAAGGAACACTTCTCCAATTTGGCAAATAAGTTATTTCTCCGCAGACGGGAAAGGACTTCTTGGACTTGAAGACGGTGTTCAGCAAGGTTCTTGGAAGAAATAAGGATATCGTCCAAGTACACCACCACATACTGGCCCAGTAAATCCCTGAAAATGTCATTTACAAATTCCTGGAAGACCGCGGGAGCGTTACAGAGACCGAATGGCATTACCAGATATTCATAATGCCCGTCCCGGGTGTTGAATGCGGTCTTCCATTCATCTCCCTCTCTGACCCGGATTAGATTATAAACCCCACGAAGATCCAACTTGGTGAAAAGACAAGCCCCTTTGAGTTGGTCGAACAGTTCGGAGATGAGAGGAAGGGGATAACGGTTTTTAATTGTGATTTTATTCAAACCCCTATAATCAATGCAGGGCCGCAAACCTCCATCTTTTTTCTCTACAAAGAAGAAGCCGGCTCCAGCCGGGGAAGAGGAAGGACGAATAAAGCCTCTCTGCAGATTCTCTTGAATGTACTCCTTCATGGCACAGGTTTCAGAAGGAGAAAGCGGATAGGTGCGACCCCTGGGAGGCATGGTTCCAGGAAGAAGTTCGATGGGGCAGTCATAGGGACGATGGGGAGGCAGGACTTCGGCAGACTTTTTATTGAAGACATCAGAGAAGGCTTGATAAACAAAGGGCAAAGAAGAATTGGAAGACACAGATGAAACTTTAATGATGGACTTGGTGGGTAAACAATTTTGCTGGCAGAAGGAACTCCATCGGGAGATCTGAGACGAAGCCCAATCGATTACTGGGTTATGAATGTTCAACCAGGGCAACCCAAGAACAATGGGGGTAGAAGGACAATCGATAAGAAGGAAGGTCAATCTTTCAAGGTGCATAGATCCCACAATAACGGAAAGTTCATCGGTGGAATGGGAGATTGTAGCAGAGGACAGTGGACGATCGTCAATTGCCAATGCACGAAGAGGAACAGCCAGAGATCGCAGGGGAATGGAGTGGCTTTCAGCGAAGGCTTTATCCATGAAATTCCCAGCTGCGCCGGAGTCAAGGAAAGCTTCAGAAGAAATCGTCTGGGTTCCAAAACGAATCTGCACAGGAAGGAGGAAGCGTTGAGCAGAAGAATGGGGAGAGGGACCAATTCCACCCAGGTAAGTCTCCCCAGTCTTACCTAGGTGTTGGTGTTTCCCGGCTTCACTGGGCACTCATAGGCGAAGTGGGATTTTCCACCACAATAGAGGCAAAGTCCAGCAGCCCTTCTCCGAAGCTTTTCCTGTTCGGTCAGACAAGCCCGTCCGATCTGCATTGGTTCTTCCGAAGGCAGGGAAGAAGAGGCAGGAACCGCAGGATTTGGAGAAGACAAGGTGGAAGCCGGGTTGAGAAGAAAGGGTCTTTGAAAACGAGGAGCCAGAGTAGGTTGGAACCTGTGGAATCTTTTGGTTGGGGAGCGCTCTCTGTCGAGTTCAGCTTGAAACTCCCTCTGCCGAGTATCTACCTTTATGGCCAGGGCGACTAGATCTTCCCAACGGGATGGAATTTCCCTGGACACCAGATCAGTCTTTATACGTATCGCCAGGCCGTTGTAAAAGGCAGCGTGATACCCGTCATTGTTCCATGAAGTCTCTGCAACCAGGGTGCGGAATTCAATGGCGTACTCCGAGACTGAGCGAGTTCCCTGTTGAAGATGGAACAGGCGTGCGGAGGAAGCAGTGGCACGACCCGGAGCATCAAAGACCACTCGAAGTTCTCGAACGAAGGCTCTAGCATCATCGATAATGGGATCCTCCTTTTCCCATAGAGGCGAAGCCCATTCCAGTGCCTTCCCTTGCAGACGGGAGAATATGAAGCCCACCTTGGCACGTTCAGACACGAACTGGCTGGGTGCGAGTGCAAAGTGGACCTCGCACTGGTTGATAAACCCACGGCAGGCTGCAGGATCACCACTGTAGAGTGGAGGAGCCGGAATGCGGGGCTCGGAGACGTGAAGCGGGGCCACAGGTGCAGGAATAGGATCGGCGGGTGTTAAAGCCGACAGCTTAGCAAGAATGGTTTCCAGAGCCTGGCCAAAGTGAGACTGCTGTACCTCATAGGACTGCATCCGGGAAGCCAGACCACGAAGCGCTCCACCGACATCAGGCGGCGCTGGATTCTCCTCCGAAGGGTCCATGGCCCAATTATAATGTAAGGCCAAAGGCCTCAGGAGTAGTGAGGACCAAGGGAGGAAATAACAATGTCCAAGTTCGCAGTACAGAAGAGGATGAGACGGAAGAATGGTCAAACAGGCAACAAGATCAGTCCAGGCAGAAGAGGTTCAAGGTCGAAGATTTCAGGCAAATGTCGGTACACAAATATCAGGAAGTTCGCAAATGAATCACACCCAGGAGTAGTAAACTAAACCTATAATTGGGCACTGATGATTATCCAGAGTTCCCTCTTGTAGGCCCTGATTTGGCGCCAATTTTGGACGCATCGGCGTCATGACGTGTGCGCGGACGCGCTGACGTCAGCGACTGACGCACTGACGTGTGCGACCGACGCCAGCGCCCATTATTGACGCCGACGCCCATTCCGTCGCCGGCGACCAATCCGAGTGCGGGAAGAGGTCGGCGTCATCCGTCTGCGTCCGTGAGGAACCAGGGAGCCACCATCTTGGACGCCATCTTGGTCACCCCGCTCAGACTCCATTACACACGTCAACCGATGATATCTGCCCACTGGTGCTTAAATGAGGCTCTACTGAATGACCCTACGGTAAAGGAGAATCAAGACTAATCAAGGCTAAGTTGATAGTATGGCATCCCTTTGGGAAGCCCATAAGGCAGTCCTCAGGGGTCATCTCATTTCAATCGCATCTAGGAAGAAAGAAAATGAACATACATCAGAGCTGAAAAGTCAAATGGTGCATTGGGAGAAATTGTACTCTCGTATCCTCTCTAGACATCTACGGTAAAATATTGCATGGGCCCTTAGGAACCCTAAATCCTCTTAGCAGATACTGAAAAGGCACTTTGCTGGCTTAAACAGCATTACTATGAGAGCGGAGATAAACCACATACCTTTCTAGCCAAGAAATTAATGAAACATTTTGCTCAAACATACCTTCTATAGATGTTGGAAATGGTCAAATGGTATACTCCCCAAAGGAAATAACAGAGGCATTTAGAGCATATTACTCCACTTTGTATAATCTGAACACCGAAATACCATCCCAACAAATATCCACTGAACAACAGAGAATAGCTTTTCTCAGAGAGAATATTAAGGTTAAACTTTCCCAATCGGAATTAGAGCCTTTGAATGCTCCCATACCGGACGAGGAAATTATAGCAACAGTGAAGTCATTTTTCTCAATGAAAGCATTCAGTGCAGCCTTGACCCCACACCTGGGGAAGCTCCTTAATATGTTCCTTACGGGCTCACCTATCCCCCCCCCACTATGTTAACATCCTACATCACTCACTCAACAGGTTGGCCCATATAATGCTCAGACTCATCAACCCCAACCAGGTGGGATCTATCCATAGCAGACAAGCTGGGGACAACAGCCGCAGGTGTTATAAAAAAAACAAACCCTCACAGTCATACACAGTTTATATTTTGAGAAAGCGTTTGACCTCCTAGATTGGCACTTCATGTTTGACCTATTACAATTGTTGGGGTTTGAAAGCCCTTTTTTAACAGCCATACAAGCACTATATTCTACCTCTACAGCAACCCTTAAACTCTCAGTGGCTTCCAGAAGACCTATTGGTAATTCAAACAGAACCAGACAGGGCTGCCCAATTTCCCCCTCATATATGTCCTAAGCATAGAGCTGCTGGCCACAACCATCAGTGAACACAAAGATATTTTGGGACCTATATTGGGGATGACGTCCTCCTATCTATCACTAACCCCATGGTGTCTTTACCAAACCTCCACAAGTTACTTGCCCAGTATGGCATTATTTGTATGCAAACTGTTTTTTTGATGTATACAAACTGCAGAACATGTTGGAACTTTATAAATACAGGTATGGACCTTGGGTTTTCTAGATAAAGAAATAATGGGGATCTCCTTACTTTAAGTCTACTAGAAATCAAACATGAATTGATGTTGCCTCCAGTAAAGATTAATGATATCTTAGTTGTCAAGTACATGGTACTGTTTGATTATTACAGAGAAAAAAGGAATTATTTGTTTAAAATGGAGTCTATGGGAGATGGCCTTCCCATAATCTGGTAACAAGGTTTCTAATTCCTTACCTGTCGTATAACTTTTGCACTGGCCCTTTATATCCACCTGGCTTGTTTTAATCAGGTCATAGAACCACTGACATCTTCAGCCCATGCATCACTGATTTTTCCATATCCAATTATTATTTCAGAAATGATCTTTGTTATTTTTAACAGAGTTTCTTGGAAATCATGGGGTGCATTCAAAATTCTAATAATATAAAGAATTCTATATTCTTATTTCTGTACCCCTACTTTTTCCTTTTTTAAGTTAAAGAAAAAAATGGTAAATTAGAAAAAAAAGATTTTGATGATAGCATATACAGTAAATGGGCACACACAAAACAGTCTGCACTCACACATTTTATATTTGCTCATTAACTTTATGTAATGTATCAGTATTTCACAACAATCTCAAAACCACCTTCTTATCTCTGAACCTTCTGAATAACTGTACAGGTATGGGACCTGTTATCCAGAATGCTCGGGACCTGGGGTTTTCCGGATAACAGATCTTTCTGTAATTTGGGTCTTCATGCCTTAAGTCTACTAGAAATTCATTTAAACATTAAATAAACCCAATAGGCTGGTTTTGCTTCCAATAAGGATTAATTATATCTTAGTTGGGATCAAGTACAAGCTACTGTTTTATTACTACAGAGAAAAAGGAAATCAATTTTAAAAATTTGGATTATTTGGACAAAATGGAGCCTATGGGAGACAGTAATTCCGTAATTCGGAGCTTTCTGGATATCGGGTTTCCGGATAAGGGATCCTATACCTGTACTTCTTTTGATGTGGACAAAATTCCCACCAAATCTGAGTAGTGAAAAGGATTTAATTGCATAATAACTGAACATTTATTGATTTATATAACAGAAGACATGTCAAAAACGTAATTTTAGTTATGAACAGCTTGTGTGTGGGACCACTTTTATGTAAACACTGCTGAGGATATTTGAATTACAGAGTTTATTTTTAACTTTCAAGTCTTGACGATGTGTAAGTTAATCTGTTAAAACAACTTTGCTGGTTAAAAAATGTATCATATACAATTATTTTATTTAAAAATATACTAATTGTATATATAAATTATAAAAAGTATAATTTACCCCTTGTATACAATTTGGACACAATTTCCCACATTCAGTATTTTCAAGTGCAGAGTTGCATCTGCCCCAATTTGGCCCAATGCATTAAATTGATTACAACTTCACTTGCATTTTAATTGACATGTAAGCATTTCCTGAGTAAAGGTTTTGTCACTTCTGTAGTGCATTTTCAAAACGATATTTTACAATTTGCAAGGTGCTAGTGCTTCAAAACTCAGTGGGAACACTGGAGCTAGGGTGGAGGTAACTCCAGGGTTCCTCAGCATCAATAAGTGCATTTGCACACCAGTCATCAGAACATTCAGGATGGATGCTATTTAAACCCTTAAGGAAGAGAAGCATGTTTGAACTTTTCAAACTTTGCATTACTACTGCAGCCTGGGAATTACTGTATCCCTGGATTTGTTATCTGTCTAAGATCATATACAGTAAAGCCCTTAGTAAAGATATTTCCTCCTGGAATACCCTTGAAACCCCCTAGCTTGCACATCTTTTAGACATACCAGAGAGCACTAGAGCCCACATAGTACAGGACTGCTCTACAGCAAGCAGCACCGCAGTCTGCACCCTGCACTGGAGTTTTAAGCTGTTGTCCAAGTCACAATTGCTCAGGGTGCTTTTGCAGTTGCATCCAGGGCAAGAAAAAATGATTGACAATAGTTGGTAAGGTGTTAACTAACTTAGTCAAAAGTGAAAATCACACAATTCCTTGCATATACAAATTATTATACTAGTATACCAGGATATGTTATTCTTCTAGATCCCAGGTTTAAGCTTATGGTATTCTGTATGAAATGGTGTTACAAAATATTAGCGTAAGATGGCACTAAAAAGATACAAGGCTTCTTTGTATGATGTATGATGAAATTCTTACACAGATGTACAGTGAATACTGCTATTAAATTAGAACTTCTGCATTTACTTTAGGCAGTGCAAAATGGTTATTACTAGACCAGAACTGCTGGGTTCAATTAACATCAGTAAAATGAAAGTTTTACAAATGTCTTAAATGCTTCTGGCCCACATACCTTGAATCTAGTATATAGCAAAGCAGTGGGGACACAAGAATTGTAATTTTTGGCACTATGCTCATTTATGAGCTTTAAATATGTACTCTAAAATACTGGGAATTGTGGGGGCAGATTTATCAAAGTGTGAATTTAGAACTCTCCACAATAAAGCTCACTCACTTTCTATTCATTCCTTTTTTTACAGAAGGTATACAACAAATTATTATGCAATTTTGACAACTTAAAGAAAAGCAATTTTTTCTTAAAATGTAGAGAACAGCAGGTAAAACCCATACTTTAAAATGCAATACAAAGTCAACTGACAAAATTATACGAACAACACTTTTTTGTTAACCCGATGTGATGCACAGTACCCCAAAGTATCTATTGTTTTTTCACTGTTCAGCAAATTTTTCAGCAGAGCAAAATGGGACAGATTTGTCCATCACTAGCTGGCAGGTGTACATTAATACAATTTAAAAGCAACTGTAAATTATCAGAGGAAAAAGTGTATTTTGACTTATACATAGGCTTAAATGCAACATAATTATGAAAAAATGTAGGACTATGAGGGTAATCATTGGCTTATTGTGTATTGTATGGGCGAATATACGCAGTGTGTCCCAAACACATATGAGCTTCATTTGGGGCAGATTTATTAAGGTTTGAATGGTAAATTCGATTTCTCAAAATTTTTTTGTCAAAACTCACAAATTCAAATTTAAAAGCACCAACTCAAATATCAGATTTATGACACCTCAACCATGGAAACCGTTCTAATTCGAATATTCGCCAACCTGCCAAATTCATTTACAAGTCAATGGCAGAGGCCCTTTGACCCATTTAAAGGTGTTAATAGACTTCCTGAGCCGAGTTTCATTCAAATTCAAATTTGATTCAAGTTTTCTGGTCTGTAACATTCGTTAGAATTCAAGACGTTAAAGTTTTTTTTCTTAAATAGGATAACATTTGAGTTTTGAGTACTTTTAGATTATTAGAGTAAATAGAATTTACATACTGTAAATTCGGAATTCGACCTTTGATAACTTGCCCTTATATATCATGATTGTTTATCAAGTGTAATTTCTGAATGACAGTATTATTGGATAGACATTTCTAGAGAAAAATAATTAAAATACAAGGGGTATCCCTGCTACTGCTTAAATAGCTGCCTTTGAAATTCCAGTCATAGAAGCAGATTTATCATAATCTGAGTATGAGAAAAAAAATGCAAGAGCACACAAAAAAAGCAGACAAAACATGGGAGCCGTTTAGCTGTTTTTGCTTATTTAAGAAAAAACCTTGAACTGAATAGTCAAATAGTGCTTATTTGCAGGAATAAAGTCATGCACATTCACATTCTATTCATTCTCAATGAGGCTGGAAAATAAAAGTTTTAGTAAACTGACAAAATAAATGTATAGCTAATCTGGGCTATCCAGACCACAGATAGTTAATGTCCAGCTAGTGATATGAGAATGGGTTACATTGTGACATCAGGATCAGTGGAAGTTTCCCATAAAGGTGTCGTGGAACTACAACACTCAGGCTACTGTACATAAAAAATAGAAAAATTAATGGATGCCAGGAGGTTCTTATGGTGAAACAAAAAGGATGGTTTATTAATCCAAGACAATAACACCAGGTTTACTCACATAGTATTGAGATATTAGCAGATGGAATATCAGTTAAACAGGTTACGAGATGACACAGCTGAGGAATGGGCTCCATAAACCGTTGTAGTCAAGCAGTGTGACAATCCCTGGCAGATATACCTTACAGTGGTCCGGATCCCACCCAGCAAATGGTCAGGGAGAAGAAGTCTAAAGCTGGCCATAGACGCAAAGATCTGATCGTACGAATCGAGGATTCGTACGATTTTCGGAACGTGTGTGGAGAGTCCCGACATTTTTCGTCCGGCGGAGATCGGTCGTTTGGTCGATCGGACAGGTTAGAAAATTTCTGTCGGCTGACGATAATATCTCTGCGTGTATTGCCGATCGTACGATTTTCAGAGGGAGACTGTCACTAGCTTTGGTTGGACATAGATATCGTACAAATGCTGTCAGGGGCAGAACATTGCTGATCTGTTCTTTAACTAATCTGACTGGTAAGACTTTGATCTGAATGGTTAGTGGCGGGTCGGGAGATGAGAAAGTTCGATCGTACAATAATTCGTACGATCGGATCTTTGTATCTATGGCCAGCTTTAGCCTGATCCCTATCTACTGTGGTCCCTTCATTTAAAGGCAATCAAGAAGCCTTTGGGGAATCTATTCATTGCTTAAGATCCTCGTTGGAGCTTTAGCTGCTTTTTCTATATACACTCTCTACTTTACTCTCCTAGAGAGTCTATTATAGATCTATCCTGTTCAGCTAAACCTCGTTCACGGGGTTCCCTTGTCCCCGACTTAAAGACTAAAGGTGGTGTCCCCTTAGGGCGGTGGCTTTACTGGGCTTTGGTGTACCCAGGCTCAGTGGGCACATCCAGATGGTCAGGACACCAGCAGCCAAGAGGAAGATCCTCCCTTTTCCAAACACTATATGGAAGTGTGGCAGGAAGTGGTCATTACACCCTTTGACCAATAACACTGATGTAAATACTTAAAGGGATACAAAGGCTTTTGCCTAGTAACTAAGGAAAAGGAATAGGGTAGGACTTAAAGCCATAGGAACATAGTAAAACCTATGGGTCCCTACATAAATTTAGAAAATGCTTTCAATGACTATACAACCTCGGCAGATTTTATTCATCAAATTTTTTTCTGGCAACTTTTTGTACATTTATTTCTTTAATAAATCTTGTCTATTCAAGGTTTCAGAAAATTCTTGAATGTTTTTTTAAAGTCAGTGGTTTTTTTTGTGTTTTTCTCAAATTCAGAAAAAAACAGCAATTCAGTTTTTTAAAAAATTTTCCCCATAATGTAGTTTTGGTCAAATAGAATTTTTTTTAATTTTGCTAGTCGGTTCATTCATTAAACGCTACTATGATAAATATATGCTTGCCATAATGGTGCATTTGGCTCAACACTCAAACCTAATACTCTGTTTTCCCTTACAGTGAATCAGAGTTCCTAAACTAATGCACATTTGGGATGCTAACAATTCCCATTCTTTCATTAATTAATTTACACTTACAGAGCTTCCCTCTCTTTTACTATTTGAATATTAGTTTTTAAACATTTGCTATTACATTTTCACTTCTGTATTATGCATTTTAGTTAGTTTAATTTTACAGTATAAGAGGATAAATAATCTCAAAATTATGGAATCTATTTGGCCCTCTTATATGGAAGCAGAAGATTTTTAAAGAATGAACTGATTAGTGTTAAAATAAAGGGTTTAACTTTCAACTTGTTATCAATAACATGTATTACCCTTAGCTCTGTTTCATAGTTTTATGAAGTTTAATTAAATACTGTAGTAATATGGTTGGTGCAGGCAATTTTAGAATTACTTGGTGATTTTCCATCAGAATGGTAGCCCTAGGATTCTCAATACAAACTAAAAAAAAAAATAAAGGCTTTTTCTGCTGCAACGTTGCCAGGGGGAAATTATACTCAGTTTTGGTGTGACATATCCCAAGGATTTTAAAATTCAACCAATTTTCTGCAAGGCTCATGCTCTATACAGGGAGCATGCATGGCACATCCTGTAGCTCACCCTCTTGCCATGCTCCTTCCACAGAGACTCTTGTGGTCTAATGGGTTGCATTTGGCACAGCCAAGGGTTTATAAACACCATGATAGCCCTTGCTCAGTTCTGGTGAAATGCATGCCAAAATGCCAAGCTACTCAGATAGGTGGTATATACCAACTCACTAACAAAATTGAGCTCTAAAGAACTACTATGACATTATCTCATGTGGTCTAAATATTAAAATAGTGCTGAAGTTGTATATCACCCGGTAGAATTTTCTAAGGTTTGTATGTAGGTATGTAATATAAATTACCCACACTTCAGTGGGTAACATTTATGTACTCTAAAATACATACAGCATATTTATTTCCTTCCTGGGGCAATCCAGTCCTACTGATTGTCATGAGTAGACATCCTGATGCTAGAACCTTCTACACTTATGTGAACTCCATCACTTCAGTCTCGTAAATAGTAAATACATTAAATTGCATTTAACCGTAAAACATAATGTTATATTAATTCATTTTACAATCCTACTAAATACATAGAAATTGGAAACTTACCTAAAAAGGTCACAAGGAGCAAAAAAACAAATATGAAAAGCATATGTAATGTGATTTTTTTTATTTATTACATTAATTTTGTAATGAGTAATACAGGTATAGGATCCCTTATCCGGAAACCCAATATCCAGAAAGCTCTAAATTATGGAATGGCTGTCTCCCATAGACTCCATTTTATTCAAATAATCCAAATTTTTAAAAATGATTTCCTTTTTCTCTGTAATAATAAAACAGTACCTTGTACTTGATCACAACTAAGATATAATTAATCCTTATTGGAAACAAAACCAGGCTATTGGGTTTATTTAATGTTTAAATTAATTTCTAGTAAAATTAAGACATGAAGACCCAAATTACAGAAAGATCCATTATCCGGAAAACCCCAAGTCGCGAGCATTCTGGATAACATTAAAATAAATAGATTTTTAACACTTTTAAACACATATTAAGCAAGCATGATGTACAAGCAAAAATTTACTTAACTTCGCTTTCTTTTTTAATTGATTGAAATATGAGGAAATATCTTTAATTTTTGTATGTATGTTAGTGCTTTCCTAAGTATAGTTGGAGGCATATTTATCAAGGGTCGAATTTCAAATTGAAAAAACTTTGAAATTCGAATTCAAAAAGACCAACCAAAATTAAGTTGAAGTTTTTTTTTTTAGATGAATATATCAGTTTTCGATTGAATAGGTCCATATTTGACTGAATTCAAATCATACAAATCGAAGGAATAGCGCATTAGATAGAATTCAATTTAAAGTTTTTCCCAAGTTTTTGAAATCCAATTTTTTTTCATTCGAAAATTCACCTCGACCTTTGATAAATCTGCCCCTTTGTATAGTATTGAAATGTCTGCTAAGTTAATCATTTAAGCATATTGCAAATGTACATTTCATAAGACATGGAATCAGGAGAAGAAAATATCACTTAGAATTGTACTTTAATGACAAAATAATTTTAAGGTTAATCCAGTAGAGGTAAATACTAAGGATTTATGAAAAAGAGAAAGTCGAAATCCTGTAAAAAGCTTTGGGAAGTGGTCAAACCACAAACCAAATCCTGGATTCACTGCATCCCATTCCCTATTTGAAACAGAACTTCTGAAATAAGAAAAGTGTGTGTGATTGGAAATATATTTCCAGTCACGCACACTGTTCTTAAATTGGAGCTTGTAGAAACCCCCAATTCAAGAAATGGATGATTTACTGCTTTTGGACCAGTGGAATCTCTTTGTCTGTAAGAAGTCTAGCTGTTTTACTTCTGAATCAGCAACTTTTTGGTTTTAGATCGTTATTTCAGCAAACCCTGACATTTTCAGTCTCTGGAATTCATTTTTTGACAAATTGAATGTTAGGATAGTCACTTTTTATAGCACAGCTAGAAGTTTTATGATAAAATGAATACCAAGATTTTGATTAAATATGTAAAATGTGCTTATTCATTTTCATACGAGTTCATATGCATATACCTTAATGGACAAAGGATGCAAGCTTTGACAATATATAGGTAATTTACAACCATATTAGGGTCCTGCATATTTTTTATAGTCAGTTGTGCATAAAATCTTATTTTTTAAAGGTAGTTGCTTCAAAATGTGTTCTTTGCACTTTTTTATAGTTCTGTTTGATGCTACTCAGTTCTTCCTGCCCCCCATTTAGCACAGCCATCTCCAGACCAGGCTGTAGCTTCACGGTTCCCTGATTGCCCTGTGTTAATGGCCACAGCGAACCTGTACCTAAAGAATAGGACACTCACATTACTTGCACACTAAACACTGGAAATGTTGTCAACTGGATTCTGATGCAATTGCATGGGCCAAGGGG
Organism: Xenopus laevis; assembly: GCF_017654675.1. Taxonomy (NCBI): domain Eukaryota; kingdom Metazoa; phylum Chordata; class Amphibia; order Anura; family Pipidae; genus Xenopus; species Xenopus laevis. The sequence goes on from NC_054382.1 coordinate 67,312,897, forward strand.
TATTGCATCTGATGCAATTGCAGCCAATGCATCAAAATTAGCACAATTGTTCTTGAAATTGCATTAGGTGCAATACCCCCAGGTGTATGCAAGCACAATAGAATTCTGTGACAAAAAAAAAAAAATAACTACTACAGGTTATTGGCAAAATCCATAAAGTCCCTCACAACTGAGAAAACATTTTGACCATGTGCACTTTGTGATCACACCCCTAAAAAACATACCCATACGCAGATATATAATTAGTGATGGGCGAATTTGCAGCGTTTCACTTCGCAGAAAAAATTCGCGAATAAATTTGCGAAACGGCGCCAGCGTCTCATTTTTTGACGCTGCTGTCCGTTTTTGACGCCGCTGTCCGTTATTTTCGACGCTGGCGACAATTTTATAAATACCGGCGAATTTTCGGCAGTGGATTTTTGCGCCCGTTTCGTGAATTTATTCGCTGGTGGTGAATTGCACAAATTCGCTGCGTATTCACACCTGGCGAATAAATTCGCCCATCACTATATATAATCGCTAAATAAAATAGAAGATGGGCAGTTTAACAACAGATGTGCTAGTATAATTATTACAGACTATGGATAATTTGCATAATATCCCCAGACATACTAGTATAATGACTGTAGAATAGGCTAATGAGTACCCGGCCATCTTGGATTGTTTTCACAAGTACCAGGCAGCTGAAAAGGACAACATGGGACATTTAAACAGCAATCTGAGTCTGTTAGCTATGAGGTATAAAAAATTCTAGCGGGGGGGACAAGTGCCCCTTTTTTCACATATTTGCTGTGAAATTTTTTTATTAAATACAGTGCATTAGTGCCTTAAACTAGGCAATGACATTACAATAAAACTTCACGCAGATGATTTTATTTAATATAATTATATATACAGTGATGGGTGATTTTTTTCTCAGTTTCGCGAATTTTCCAGGAAAATGAACAAATTTACTCATCACTACATTGCTTTGGTTTCTTAAGCTTAATTAAGGCATTTATTTTAAGAAATCCCTTTACTATAACTCTTTCAGTGTATGCAATATTTTGGTTGGGCTTAATGATGCACCTCACTTGTTCTGCTTTAAACCAATTCTCTAGCCCAAACTAATTGTGTCATCTGTGTGCAAGAATATATGTCAGTGTGTTCAAAGTAAGGCATATGCAGCAGCATGATACAATTCACTGTTTTTAATCCAGCTCTCTGCAAATGAGAATGAAATCACTGGAGGAATCTTCACCAAACCCCTGTAAAATCCACTAGAAAGCTATTTCATGCATTAGGCTGCTGAATAAATATCCTTTATAAAAATTGTATGGTCACTTTGAGAATACAGTTGACTGAACACATGGACCAATTACATATGCTGAAGGCTCAGCGCTCACAACTATGAGCTTTAAAAATATCTGAGAGCTTGCAATAAGTGCTTTATATGATCAAAATGATAAATTGTGCTAGATACAAAGTAGTTAATTTATGACATGCATACATGTTCATGTTATCAATTAAGTGTATTCTCAAAGAATTGAAAAGGGGTTTTAATTAAAGTGCATTCACAGTATGTGACTAATTATAACTAGACAAATTAGTCGAGGGACTCGAGCCTCTCCACTATGTTAATATTATTTAATTCTATGGCTTTTTCTTTCTATTTCTTGCAAATTTTCTTACTGAGTCCTTGAAAGGAAACAATAAAAAGTTTAAGTGAAAGGTTGATTTCATTGTATAAAAAGTATCATGTGTTACAGCAAATGTCACAAGTGGTGTGTTGACTGCCACTAAAGTAAAAAGTGAAAGGCAGACTGTCCTCAGGGCCGGAACTAGGGGTAGGCAGTGTAGGCACGTGCCATCTCTGTCGCCTACCCCATGTCCATTTTTTTCCCTATCATTTGCCTGAAAAACTCACATTTTTCGAGGTTTTCAAAGTTACTTTTTTTCGATCATTGTTCAGCAATTTTTTTATGTGTACTTTTTTAATAGTAACTCAATAAATTAAATGACAATCGTGGTTTCAGAATTTGTGAGTTTAGTCATAGTTTAAAAAACTTGTCAAACTACTAATATCCCTTTAATACATAAGTCTCCATAACTCATATGCAGTAACATTGTATCCAAAAAAAAATACTCTACTTACTGTGAATGGCTGGTGCATTTTCTCTACAATGAGTACCAGTCTGGGGAAAAAGCATCTCAATTACATATGTTACATATTGGGACCCTCTAGCATTGGGGTTCCCTTGTTCTTTAAATCTAGTGGCCGTATATTTTTCTTTTTTTTTTTTTACGATGTATTTTTTTATTGTTTTCTGGGAAACCTTCAAAACAGCAATTAAAATTTTTATTTTGCCCTACACATGTGCCCACTGTATAGTTAAGTTGCCATGAGTTAGGAAATGTAGGGGGGAAGGAGAGTAGCCCCAAAAAAAATTTCAATCTTTTTCAACCTATCCCCATAAAAAAAAGAAAAAACGCCAGTGTTTTTTGGGCCTTAGAAAAAATTTGAACTTTTTTTGAAGCAATCCCTATCTACTCTATTGCACTTCGCCTGGTCTGAGGTGGCGAAGGAAGTCTGGCGTAAAAGGTAGCGTTCAGAATAATTTGCGCATCAGTGAATTTGCGTAGTTACGTCCGTTGTGCAAATTCGCCAGGCATAAGGGTGCGAAGCAACACTAGCGAATTTACGCCAGCGTCCGTTAGTGAATCGGTGAATTAACGAAGATGCGCTACGCTAGCGAATTAACGCTAGCGTTAGGTGCTTCGTCGTTTAGTGAATTTGCCCCTATGTCGGGGGCGCTCGATCAATGAGGCAAAAGCCGCTCCTGGTACTTTTAATAGCCGATTATCCGTTTTTTAAAAAGAAAATTTGGCTTTACATATTTTGCTAGGACAATTATAAAAATCCAACCACAAACATATATTATGTCAATTAAAGATGAGAAAAACATACATCACAATACAAAGGGCATAGCAGAAGGCTTTCAACAGTATTATCAAACACTACACAAATGAACGACTAAACCACCCAGTGCCAAGACCTTAGGTAAAATAGAAAGATTTATATCAGAATTGTTTATTAGCACACTGACTCCAGATAAGACTCAGTTATTAGATACCCCCTTTGAAATGAGTGAATTAGAAATCTGTATAGATTCCCTACCTATAGGAAAAAGCCCTGGGCCTGATTTTTACACAGCATTACTTTATAAAACATTTAAGAAAGAAATAATACCCCATCTTCTAGGATATTTTAATGGCATAACAAACAAAAGCAGATTTCACCCACAAGCCCAAGAGGCTCACATCACTATAATTCCTAAGCCAGACAAGGATTGTGTCCGAGTTATAGACCCATATCCCTGATCAATATAGATATGAAGCTATATGCCTATATACTTAGTAATAGAATAAAGAGATACTTGATATTATCCACACTGACCAAGCATAATAATAATAAGAATAATGACCTATTGCAAGAATTAGAGTTAACGGAATACTTTCTTCTAGGGTACAAATCTTTAATGGGACATGACAGGAGTGACCTTATCGCCAAACCTTCTGGTTATGGAAATGCTACTTGCTCCCGGTAAGAAAGGATCCTGATATTTCAGGAATTCTAGCAGCAGGGCAAGAACTTAAATGTGTCGCCTTTGCAGATGAGTTATTACTGTACATTACAAAACCTACAATCTCTCTCCCAAATGTGATATCCTTTATGGTAAACTTTTGCGAACTCTCTAATTTTAAGGTGAATTATTCAAAATCTGAGATTCTGAATATAAACACTTCAGAATGCAAGTTATACACTGAATGGAAGTGTGTTGGGAGTTTCCTTAAATGAGAAGGATCTAGGGTTTTTGTAGATAACAAATTGTCTAATTCTGGGCAGTGTCATTCTGTGGCTACTAAAGCAAATAAAGTTCTGTCTTGCATAAAAAGGGGCATTAACTCAAGGGATGAAAACATAATTATGCCTCTTTATATGTCCCTGGTGAGGCCTCATCTGGAGTATGCAGTGCAGTTTTGGACTCCAGTTCTTAAGAGGGATATAAATGAGCTGGAGAGAGCGCAGAGACGTGCAACTTAATTGGTTAGAGGCGTGGAAGACTTAAATTATGAGGGTAGACTGTCAAGGTTGGGGTTGTTTTCTCTGGAAAAAAGGCACTTGCGAGGGGACATGATTACACTTTACAAGTACATTAGAGGACATTATAGACAAATAGCAGGGGACCTTTTTTACCCATAAAGTGGATCACCGTACCAGAGGCCACTCCTTTAGACTAGAAGAAAATAACTTTAATTTGAAGCAACGTAGGGGGTTCTTCACAGTCAGGACAGTGAGGTTGTGGAATGCACTGCCGGTAGATGTTGTGATGGCTGATTCAGTTAATGCCTTTAAGAATGGCTTGGATGATTTTTTTGGACAGACATAATATCAAAAGCTATTGTGATACTAAGCTCTATAGTTAGTATAGGTATGGGTATATAGAATTTCTGTAAAAGTACGCAGGGGTGTGTGTATGGATGCTGGGTTTTCATTTGGAGGGTTGAACTTGATGGACTTTGTCTTAATTCAACCCAATTTAACTATGTAACTATGAATCAAGTGCCAAAGCATTACAAAAAAATGGTCCGTTCAAATGGGCAAATCGGATCACCTTCAAAAGAAATGTTGCATCATCCCCTGGTTGGGGCTACATTGAAGAAATGGCATAAAAACAAAATAAGACTCGGGTTCACAAAAACTTCATACATTCTCCAACTGAGTGGGACATTCACTAAGAATCGTAGTTGCGCTAGCGTCAGCTTCACCGCGCTTCGCCACGCTTCGCCAGGCATATTTTCGCCAGTGCTCCGCCAATTCACTAAAATCCGAAGTTGCGCTCAGGGGTAGCATAAGGTTGCGAAGTTACGCTAGCGTTAATTCGCCAAGCAAAGTGAAGTTACGCTAGCGATGGTTAATTTGCATACGGCGCCAAATTCAAGTTACAATGGAGGTATATGTAGCAGAACTACACAAGCCTGGGACACCTTCAAAACAGCAAATAAAATTTTTATTTTGCCCTACACATGTGCCCACTGTATAGTTAAGTTGCCATGAATTAGGAAATGTAGGGGGGAAGGAGGGGGGAAGGAGGGGGGGGGGCCCAAAAAAATAATAAAGGGACTTAGAAAATTTTTTAACTTTTTTTGAAGCAATCCCTATCTACTCTATTGCGCTTCGCCTGGTCTGAGGTGGCGAAGGAAGTCTGGCATAAAAGGTAGCGTTCAGAACAATGTGCGCGTTAGTGAATTTGCGTAGTTACGTCCGTTGCACAAATTCGCCAGGCGTAAGGGTGCGAAGTAACACTAGCGAAGTTACGCCAGCGTCCGTTAGTGAATCGGTGAAGTAACGAAAATGCCCAACGAATTCACTCTAGCGTTTGGCCGCTTCGGCGCTTAGTGAATTTGCCCCCTAATGTTTATCAAGAATTACAACCAAGTATGGAAAAGCAGGCTTTTACTAGATGGGTAAATTGGGAAAACAGAGAGACAAAGCTAGGTGACTTCAAGAAACAACAAAATGATTCCCCTGGCAGATATTCAAAAAAAAGTGTGGCTCCCATTCTAGAGACATCTGGAGTTCCAACCAGCTGCATGGGTACATTCAATCAAGAGGAAATAAAAATTGGAATAGGCCTGAAACATCTTGGGAAGTACTTTACTGACAGAGACTAATAAACCCCTCTCCAAAATTTACAAGCCACAACGTGAAGCTATTCCTCAAAGCTCAAAATTTAATAAAGCAAAAAAACTTGAAACCTCAAATGTAAAAAAATCATCATCTAAAAACCGTTGAGTTCCTGTATATATAGGATATATATACTCAATAGGAGTTTTCCTAGGCAAAATTGATTCCATTTTTATAACTCAAATTTTCAAGTTTTAATTCGAGTTTTCAAGTTTGTAAATTCACAAATTGAACTTTTTTAGCCTAGAAATTCGAAAAATATGAGGTAAATTCACTTGGGCATAGCCTTTCCTTATGTGTACTACCCCGTTTGTAACTGTATATGGGTAGGTCTGTATACAAATGCCCGTAGGTATTATCAGCCTGCATTATGGGCCAGTAACGCTTGATTACATTTTTCATTTTCCTGCTAATGGTTCAACATTTACTTACAATGATAGGCTTTATTGTTTCGTTAGTGTTTCCTTCGTATCTTTATATCTTTTTACCATCAGGTCCGGTCGGGCATTTCTTTTACTTCTGTCTGGGTACATTGTAAATTATGTACCTTATAATACACAAAAGCCATGAATATCTTGTAAATTATATCCTTATAAACGGTGAGTTCTGATGTCATCAGTTATAAACGGTGAGTTCTGATGTCATTTCTGTCACATGACTCACCGAAATTTGTGTATTATAATAAATAAAGTACCCCCAGTTGCATAATATGAGGATATTAGAAGTTACCTTGGAGTTCCATGACCTGTATAAAAACACTCGGCCTTCGGCCTCATGTTTTTATATGGTCATGAAACTCCTCGGTAACTTATAATATCCTTATATTTTACAAAAGGGGGTACTTTATTCACTATATAAACCTTCTCTTGTCACTAGCCTTCTCAAATTCATGATCATTAGATGTTAACCTACATTCCCTCATAAGCTGTCCCTTAGGGATCGCCCCTGATTATTCTTGGGTTATGGAAGCTAGCAGCATTGAGTAGGTTCTTCCTATCGGTGGACTTTCTATACAAACAGGTTTCTACTTTTCCACCAACAATGTGTAAAGCTACATCCAAAAAAATCATATTTTTGTGGCCAACTTCACATGATGTTGTTGGTTAGCCTGCATTACCAATTGGTGAAATTTTTCAACCCCACCGTCTCAGATGACTAAAATGTAATCCACAAAATGCATATATGCCCTAATGTGTTTACTATAGGGATGTTCAAGGAAGTATTTCTTTTCAAGGTATACAAAAAAATATTTGCAAAGGAAGGGGCAACTGTAGCTCCCATTGACGTACCTTCTTCTGCCAAAAAAACTTCCCACTGAACCTGAAGTAATTCCTACTCTGCACCCAAGTAAAGCAATCAATCAAAAAGAACAACAAACCATGTGAAATATTTGTTTTGAGCAGTGCTTTCTCAATCTACCGGATTTCCATTTTGTATTGAATTGACGTGACACACCCCAACCCCATTGTCATTTATTGTAATAAAAATAAAGTAACCATTATCTAGTAAATGGTGAAGATGGTGAAAAGTGATAAAACACATGAACTTAATCAAGATAAAGGTTTATCTAACTGCTATATTTTCAAATAAATTAAGCATCAGACATTACTATGTTTAGACAAAGACATACTCAACCTGCAAAGTATCAGCGTTCTATCATCTTAACTACTTTGTTATAGACCAGATAAATAGTACAGTCTTGATTAACACATCCCTAATGCTTTTATATGCCATACCGGAGTAATCTAAAATTTGCAGTTAATGAAGTCAATGCTAACTTGAGCAAACCACTAAGGTATCATCACACACAACAAACCTTTAAAGTCTTCAAAAGGCTGTTGCCTCATGAATAAATTGTCAATCAAGGAGAACCGTAAAGGGATTTTACTACTGAAAGCATATTTATATACATTGACAAATCTCTAGACTAGTTTGAAAAAAGGAATAGAGAGGACATCGGGTCTTTTCAAAAGCTCATCCAATATTTTTAAAGTGCAGAAACAATGGCTTTTAGCAACATAGCGTCTTGTTGTAAATAAAAATACAATACCATTCTATCATGAAATAATAGAGCAGCTGCTTTTGTTTTGAAAGCTATAGTGGTGTTTCAATTTTTATTGCAAGGCCATACAAAATATGATATCAAGTTCCTACTTTCTAGGGATCAATTTTTCAAGAAGGTGTCAATTTTACAATTCAAGCCACATATACCTTAGAAAAATACATTTGTCACATCTGTGCATTTTCATTCTATATATATATATATATATATATATATATATATATATATATATATATATATATATATATAACTACAAAACGATATACAGTATACTATTGCCTCATAACGAAGGGTAACGGGCGGTCGGATCCAACGGGATTTTTAGTCCTGCCCGATCAACATCTGCCTGACTTTTGGCCAGATATCGATTGGGGAAACCCGTCAGAGGGCCCCATACACGGGTCAAAAAGACTGCCGATTCGATCGGTCAGGAGCTTTTCTCGGCTTGTGTATGACCACCTTTACGTGTTAAACATACACGTTAAGGATTACGTGTTAGACATCTATTTAAGGATATATATATAATCTGTGTCAAGCGACCGCACTCTGAAGACCGGACTTTGCTTAATCTTTGTAGGTGCTCGGTCCAAAAATTCATATAGAGATTTGTTTGCAAAGACCCGCACATGAATATACATGACCCGCATATATATGGGGATTTTATGCATATGTACAATCAAATATAATATTGTGGGGGTAAAAAGGTGTTTGTTTAACATTAGAATTATTTTGATGTGTGACATTTTTACATTGTCTTTAATTGGTTAGTGTCAGGGAGCCGGGAGCTCCCTCCAGGGAGGTAGTCAGGATCGAGGAGGAAGCCCTCTTGAGGGTGCAAGGTCGCGGTGTCCGAAGGGTTAATCAAAGGGGTAGTCAGGATCCAGGCAAGAGTTCACAGGCAGGCAGATAACAACAAAGTCCAAAGTCCAGGCAAAGGGTCAAAATAACAATCAGGAACAGGATATAGCTATAGAAGCTCACAGGGAACCCAGGAAATGATTCCTATACTTGGGCGCCATTCTGGCGTCTTAGTAAGGCTTTTATATTTGAATTTGGCGCCATTCTGACGTCATCGGCGTCCTTGCGTCGACGCGCTGACGTCATCGCGCCGGCGCCGCTACCCATGTGGCGGCCATGGGCGCCGCCATTTTGGGAGCGACGCCGGCAGGGAGGGACGCGCCGCCCGGAGCTCCAGGACCTGCTCCGGGCGGCGATCGTGACAGTACCCCCTCCCTCACGGGGGGCCTCCGGACCACCAGGACTGGGCTTCTGGGGAAATTTAGAGTGGAACTCCCTCACCAGACGAGGAGCATGGACATCAGAGCGTCCTTCCCAGGAGCATTCTTCAGGGCCAAAGCCTTTCCACTTGATGAGGTACTGAAGAGAACCCCTGGAGATTCTGGAGTCAAGGATCTTCTCCACCTCATATTCTTGTTGACCATCCACAGAGATAGTAGGAGGGGGAGGCTGGTCAACGGAAAAGCGGTTGGAGGTAGCAGGTTTCACCAAGGAGACATGAAACACGTTGGGAATTCGCATCTCAGGGGGAAGCTGAAGTCTGACAGCCACAGGATTGATCACCTCCGAGATGGAAAATGGACCTACGAACCTCGGACCCAACTTAGGAGATGGTACCTTCAACCGAATGTTCCTGGAAGACAACCAGACTTTATCACCGACCTTGTAGGGAGGAGAGGGTCTACGTCTATGATCTGCAAACGTCTTATGAACCAGAGCACTCTTCTCCAGGTTTGACTTGGTTGCAGCCCAAACAGCAGACATGTGGGCTGCATGGTCATCCGCGGCCGGAACATCAGACAACACAAAGTCTTGTGGGAAGGCTTGAGGGTGTTGACCATACACCGACATAAATGGAGACCTTCCAGTGGAAGTGTGGCAGGCATTGTTATGAGCAAATTCCGCCCATGGGAGGAGATCAGACCAATCATCTTGACAAAGGGAAACGTGGTTCCTCAAGAACTGTTCCAAGGCTTGGTTCACTCGCTCAGCCGCTCTATTAGTCTGGGGATGATAAGCTGAGGAGAACTGAAGATTAATACTTAGATCTTTGCACAGGGAAAGCCAGAATTTAGCCGTGAATTGAGACCCTCTGTCAGAAACGATCTCAGTTGGGAAGCCATGCAGGCGAAAAATGAACTGGATGAACAACTGTGACAACTCCACTGCAGATGGAAGCTTCCGTAGAGGGATGAAGTGGGCCATCTTGCTGAAGCGGTCAATGACAACCCAAATCATGGTGTTCCCACAGGAGGGAGGAAGTTCAACAATGAAGTCCATTGCCAAATGCGTCCAAGGACGAGAGGGAACAGGCAACGGCTGAAGTAACCCACTGGGGCGAGAATGGCTGGACTTGGAAGTGGCACAAACAGTACAGGCAGAAACAAAGTCTTTGACATCTTTACGGATTGTCGGCCACCACACAAGACGCCGTAAAAGTTCAAGAGTTTTAACAGGACCAGGATGTCCCGCTTGTTTGGAACTATGAGTCTGTTGCAGAATAGGCAGAAGAAGCTCAGGAGGTACAAAAGCCAATCCGATGGGGGTATCAGGAGGGGCAGAAGATTGACCAGCCAGGATTTGATCAGCAAACTGAGGGTACAGTGAAGCGATGATCTTGACAGGAGGAATAATAGGCTCTTGTCTTTCAGGAGTACGATCCACCGGAGTGAAACTTCGAGACAGAGCGTCGGCTTTCCGATTTTTGGAGCCAGGATGAAAGGTCAAGACAAAGTTGAAGCGGGAGAAGAACAGAGCCCATCTGGCCTGACGAGGATTCAGTCTCTTGAGAGAATGTATGAACTCCAAGTTCTTATGATCAGTATAAATTGTGACCGGAATTGAAGAACCCTCTAGGAGGTGACGCCACTCTTCGAGAGCAAGTTTGACAGCCAGGAGTTCTCGATTTCCTACATCGTAATTCTGTTCTGCAGGAGAAAACTTTCTGGAGAAAAAGGCACAGGGGTGCAATTTCCCATCGGTAGAATGTCTCTGGGATAGGATAGCCCCTGCACCTACCTCAGATGCATCCACCTCAATGCAAAAGGGCAACTTAGGATCCGGATGACGGAGGACTGAGGCAGAAGAAAATGCGTCTTTTAGGGACTGAAAAGCTTCTACGGCAACTGGAGGCCAGGACCTGGGATTGCCCCCTTTTCAGATAAGAGAATAAGGATAGGTGCAATGCGGGAAGAAAACCCCCTGATGAATTGCCGGTAGTAGTTGGCAAATCCGATGAACCTTTGTATAGCCTTGGTGCTCAAGGGAAGGGGCCATTCTTGGATTGCTGACACCTTAACGGGATCCATCTCGAAACCTTCTGGGGAGATGATATAACCCAAAAAAGGAATCTTAGACACTTCAAAGACACATTTCTCCAACTTGGCGAAGAGAGAGTTCTTCCTCAAACGAGAGACTACTTCTTTCACCTGGGAGCGGTGAGATTCGAGGTCTTTCGAGAAGATTAGGATGTCATCCAGGTACACGACCACAGACTTTCCCAAGAGATGCCGGAAAATGTCATTCACGAGCTCCTGAAAGACAGCGGGGGCATTACAGAGGCCAAAGGGCATCACAAGATATTCATAGTGCCCATCCCGAGTGTTGAATGCCGTTTTCCATTCATCCCCTTCACGGATGCGGATGAGGTTGTACGCCCCACGGAGATCTAACTTAGTGAAAATTTTAGCCTAATTCAATTGGTCAAAGAGTTCAGCAATCAAAGGTAAGGGGTACCGATTTTTAACAGTGATTTTATTAAGGCCCCGGTAGTCAATGCAAGGACGTAGGCCTCCATCCTTCTTTTCCACGAAGAAGAAACCTGCCCCGGCAGGAGAAGTAGAGGGACGGATAAACCCCCACTGGAGATTTTCCTGAATATAATCTTTCATGGCAGAAGTCTCAGCCGGAGAAAGAGGATAGGTGCGACCCCTAGGGGGCATGGTTCCTGGCAGGAGATCGACAGGACAATCGTATGGTCGATGTGGAGGAAGGAATTCTGCGGATTTCTTACAGAATACATCAGAGAATTCCCTGTAGAAGGAGGGTAGAGTCTTCAGATCAGACATAGAGATATTCACCCTCTGGAGGGGTTCAGCAGGAAGACAGTGCTGCTGGCAAAATGGGCTCCAACGGGAAATCTGTCCTGCGGACCAATCAATGGTGGGATTATGCAGGCGCAGCCAAGGGAGACCCAAAACAACAGGAAATAATAAGGAACGATAGTCTTTCTTTATGCAGCGTCCAAACCTGCACAGGCAATTCCCCCGTTGTTTTAGAGATAAATTCAGCCTCCAGGGGTCTGTCGTCAATGGCAGTGACTCGAAGCGGAGTAGACAACGGAAATAAGGGAACTTCCATGTGTTTGGCGAAAAGAGCGTCCATGAAGTTCCCAGCAGCTCCAGAATCAATGAAAGCTGAGCCGACAATGGTCTTAGTGGCTAGGCGAATCTGTAAAGGAAGGAGAAACCTGTGAGTGTTCTCTTGAGACTTCGGAGTAGTGCCCCCTACATGAGTTACCCTAGATATACCTCGGGGAACAGAACTCGTGGGCTTCACTGGACAAGAGTTCGCAAAATGAGACTGTCCGCCACAATACAGACATAAGCCAGCCATTCGTCTACGGAGTCTTTCTTGTTCGGAGAGACGAGCCCTTCCAACCTGCATCGGTTCCTCCGGAGGAGAAGGAGAAGCTTGAGCAGCTGGAGTTTGCAAGAGAGGTCTCTGGAAGCGAGGTGCCAACAAGGGTTGAAATCGTTTACAACGCTCCCTCTCTACTTGATGCTCTCTGAGACGAGTGTCCACCTTAATGGATAGTGCAATCAAATCTTCCAGCAGATCAGGGAACTCCCTGGAGACAAGATCATCTTTAATGCGAATAGACAGACCTTGATAGAATACGGCCTTATAGGCATCGTCATTCCAGGAAGTTTCAGCCATCAAAGTTCTAAAGTCAATAGCATAGTCACTGACACTGCGGTTTCCCTGTCGGAGTTGCAGAAGACGAGAAGGGACATTAGTGACCCGACCCGGGGCATCAAACACAGTACGAAATGCTTGAAGAAAAGCCTTGGCATCAAAAGTCAATGGAGAATTCTTCTCCCAAAGAGATGTTGCCCACTCAAGCGGTTTGCCCACCAAACGAGACATCACATACCCCACCTTGGAACGTTCATTGGGGAAGTGCGAGGGTTGAAACTCGAACTGGATCTGGCACTGTGTAGCGAAACCTCTGCAGGCCTGTGGGTCCCCACTGAAGCGAGGAGGAGGCGGAATAGGAGGCTCACCAGACGAGAAACCTGTGCTAGACGAGACTTCCGCCATGGGAGGATTTGCAGCCGCTTGGGAAGCAGGAGGCGCTGGAGGCACTCGGGAGAGAAGGGTATCGAGTGCCTGTCCTATGTGGTACTGCTGGGCTTCATATTCCTGCATGCGGGATGCCAGTCTGCGGAGCGCTCGTCCGACATCAGGCGTAGCTTCCTCAGTAGGATCCATGGCCCAAGTATAATGTCAGGGAGCCAGGAGCTCCCTCCAGGGAGGTAGTCAGGATCGAGGAGGAAGCCCTCTTGAGGGTGCAAGGTCGCGGTGTCCGAAGGGTTAATCAAAGGGGTAGTCAGGATCCAGGCAAGAGTTCACAGGCAGGCAGATAACAACAAAGTCCAAAGTCCAGGCAAAGGGTCAAAATAACAATCAGGAACAGGATATAGCTATAGAAGCTCACAGGGAACCCAGGAAATGATTCCTATACTTGGGCGCAATTCTGGCGTCTTAGTAAGGCTTTTATATTTGAATTTGGCGCCATTCTGACGTCATCGACCTCCTTGCGCCGACGTCGACGCGCTGACGTCATCGCGCCGGTGCCGCTACCCACGTGGCGGCCATGGGCGCCGCCATTTTGGGAGCGACGCCGGCAGGGAGGGACGCGCCGCCCGGAGCTCCAGGACCTGCTCCGGGCGGCGATCGTGACAGTTAGACCATGTTTGAGATTAAGTAAACAATTGTAAAACAGTTGAATAAATTACAGCAGTTGTCTAAAGTATACAAAACAAAGTTATAAATAGAATACTTTTTATGTAAATGAATGATGTCTGTATCCGATGTAAGTTGTAAGTTCATGTACCTCCCAAGAATTTGTTTGTCTCTACATGGCTCATCATTTTGTATTTCTAAGCATGATGGGCATCAAAAAAATTTTTTGTAATATTTATATATAGATCTTATTGATATGTGTATTGATGATAAATAGAGGGAGATTTAACAGAAGCTCATTATCTAAATAATTATCTATTATTTAATAATGTCAAGCAAGATTTTTTTTATGCTTTTGAAAAACACAAAGGTTGATTCAAGTCAAAAGTGATAAAATAAAACTAGAAAACTCTTTTTTTACATGTTCTGTGAACTTGTTTTTTATAATGTACACTCTAGTTTCAATGTAGAATGTAGCTAAACATGGATATGGAATAAATACCCCCATATCGAATAAAAACCACTTAGGGGCAGATTTATTAAAGTATGAAATTAGAGCTCACTACAGAAAAGCTCCCCCACTATTGTATTCATTCCTATGGGTTTTTTAGAAGCGTATTTATCAAATGGTGCTCTAACTTCCACCCATTGATAAATACAGTATGCTTCTAAAAATCCCATAGAAATGTATAGAAAGTGAGTGAGTTTTGCTATGATGAGCTCTAATTTCATACTTTTCTAAAACTTCCCCATAAGTTTGCCCAGGAGCAGTAAGATGTGTTACATCATATTTATCAAAAATGTAATTTGTGAGGTTCTGCGTTTTTTTCAAATGTTTGCTTATTTATAAAAAAATACTGAATGTAAAAAAATAGATTAAATACAGTCGTAAAAAACTGGAATACCTCATATTTTTCGAATTTATAGGCTTAAAAAGCTCAATTTGTGAATTTACAAACTTGAAAACTTGAATTAAAACTTGAAAATCTGAGTTATAAAAATGGCTTAAATTTTGCCTAGGAAAACTATACATGAACTCAACAGTTTTTAGATGATTATTTTTGTTTACATTTGAGGTTTCAAGTTTTTTTTCGCTTTATAAAAAACAGACATTCAAGTTTTTGGAAATATAGTTTAAATTTCTGAGTTTTTTGTGCAAAAAAAAATTGGAATTGGGGCAAAAACTCATTTTCAAATCTTGATAAATCACTCCCACATCACACAAATTTCAAAAGAACAAAGCAAAAAGTAATGGTTGCACGTGAAAAAGTTTGAACAACCTAGTACTAGTCACTATTTAGTATTGACTTTGGCACAGATCACAGTGCATTCAGATAAGAGATTTGCTCCTTTTTCCGTTAAACAAATCTTTGGAGATTGTTGCAAAGAGTTTTTTTATTTCATATTTTTATGGCCTAATGTACTTTGGGCCTAATGGGTCACTTACTCCACAACCCCTGTGGAGTGATTTAAAGGGGCTGTGACCAATAAAAACACATTACGGGGCAGATGTATGAAGGGTCGAATATCGAGGGTTAATTAACCCTCGATATTCGACTAGGAACTAAAATCCTTCGACTTTGAATATCGAAGTCGAAGGATTTAGCGCAAATCCTACGATCGAACGATCGAAGGATTATTCGTTCCATCGAACGATTAAATACTTCGAATCGAACGATTCGAAGGATTTTAATCCAACGATCGAAGGAATATCCTTCGATCAAAAAAAAACTTAGGCAAGCCTATGGGGACCTTCCCCATAGGCTAACATTGAGTTCGGTAGCTTTTAGCTGCCGAACTAGGGGGTCGAAGTTTTTTTTAAAGAGACAGTACTTCGACTATCGAATGGTCGAATAGTCGAACGATTTTTAGTTCGAATCGTTCGATTCGTAGTCGTAGTCGAAGTAGCCCATTCGATGGTCGAAGTAGCCCAAAAAACACTTCGAAATTCGAAGTTTTTTTAATTCGAATCCTTCACTCGAGCTTCATGAATCGGCCCCTACATGTTGACCAATGAACAGTGAGAACCCATTTCCTATATGACAAGTCCCCAATGGTGTATAGACATTACTACAATATTGCGATGAGTGTAATATAACAATACAGAATATATAGAAAAATGCTCTAGAAGGTCCCCATAGGCTAACATAGCACTTCGGCAGGTTTAATTTGGCGAAATATTGAAATCGAAATTTTTTTTAAAGAGGCAGTACTTCGATTATCGAATAGTCGAATATTCAAACGATTTTACTTCGAATCGAATTTGAAGTCGAAGTCATAGTATCCTATTCGATGGTCAAAGTATCCAAAAAATTACTTTGAATTTCAAATTTTTTACTTCGAAAATTCCCTCGAATTCAGCTCGAATTAAAACTCCTTTAACAATTTGAATTTGACTATTATCCACCTAAAACCTGCTGAGTTTATGTGGGAGTTAATAAAAGATGTCCCTTGAACTACAGTATTTGAAGATGTTAATAGTAGTGATGAACCAATTTTTTGCCAAGTTTTGCTTCGAAAACGATGCATTATAGACTCCAATAGGAGAAAAAATGTATTACATCAAAAAAATTTAATGTGGGTCAAAAAAATTTACGCACAAAAGTCAGGTTTATTTGATTTGAGTTTTCGGGCCAGACTATTTGATCTAATTTTAGATGATGGGCGAATTTCTCCCATTCCGCTTCACCTAAAAATTAGCGAAATTCGCGAACCGGCAAAAGATTTGTGAAACGCGAATTTTGATGCTGGCGTCCAAATATTTTATCGGCGTGAATTTTTTGCGGCAATTTCACTAACTTATTCACTGGCGGCGAAACGCGGAACTTCGCTGCAAATTCGTGCCTGGAGAATAAATTCGCCCATCGCTAATATTTACACTTTTTCATAAATAACCATTCGAATTGTAATAAAAAAAAGTTTAAAAAAATTCACATTACTCAATATTTGACCTTTGATAAATAACCCCCTTAAACTGTGGACTGAATTGTGTGCTAAAAAATCCTGGAGAATCACCTCTGTCCTCTTGCCTGGTCATGTTTTAATAGATGGATCATGTTCATTAGTAACTCATTCGTGCATATGTGTATTGTATGTTTAAGTGCTTTAGCAAATGCATTATTTATAAATTATTGAGTAACATCTAGCTATAATTCTTCGTTTAAGGCTTTGGGGAAAACTTTTGGGAAATTAATTCTCCCATATCTGTATATAGTCTACGTAATCTCATAAATTGGACTGTTGGTATAGTCTTAATGATATGTTATTGATTGACACAAAGAAGTCTGTAAAAGTAAATTACCTATATTTGGTTTTATATAGATGGTGGAGGCAAATTAACCATCATTTTAGCACAGAATAAGATCATAGACATTAATAAATTATTGGTTGAACGCATTTGTGAATTGCAAACCCAGGTCATTATTGTTGGCATAGGCCATGATTTTTTAAAATTAATTTACAGGGCCCTGCCAAATCAAGATGAGATTGCTTTTATACATACTGAAAAAAATTATTATGTTTTTAAAAAAGTTATTGGAATTATAAATCAAACTCTCCTTTTTCTAGGAGGATAAATAGGATGGAATAATTGCTGTCTCCTTCTTTAAAAGAAAAAAAATATTAAATAGGAAGTAATTGTGCCTTGGTAAAAATGTTACCTCTTAAATAGTATTTAAATAATTCTTTTAGGATATTTTAAGTTCTGGAGGACTAGGAAGTGGGAAATGCAAGCATATATGGAGACTTATTGATGAGCAAAATTTTTCACAGGCTTCGCCATGAAAAAGAAGCACATAAACTCCAGTGGGTGAAAAAAAATTGTTGCCAAAAAACTGATCACCCTTGTCGAGGTTTCATGAATTTTCCCATATACTGTATCATGATTTTTTCAAAGGTAGGGTGGTTAATTATTTTATAACATGCTTACTATGTCTATGCTAGTGTGTCGTAGCACTAAGGGTTGAAGGTTTTTAGCAATCCTTTTCTACGTTTTTTAAAGCTTGTCTTTCACTCAGAGTAAAATTGTAAGCAGGATATGGCTCCCTGGTCTGCTCTTGCTCTGCCTTTAACAGCCGTCACCTCGGGAGGAGCCCTCAGTTAATTGGATGCCGCCAGGTCCTACTAAGAGAGGAGCAAAGCTAAAGGTTCTGGATGAGCAAAGGGGCAGAATCTTGGACAGACAAGCGTGGACAGGCAAGCCTGGCCAGTGCAAGCAGATTACAAGAATAGTCAAAACAGTCCAGGTCTGTGCAGGCAGAGTTCAAGGAATGGTCAGACAGGCTAGAATCAGGATTGGAGAGCGTAGAATAGTCAGGCAGGCAAGGTTCAGCTTGGAGAGGTCAAAATAATCAGGCAGGCAATAGTCAGATTGGAGAGTTCAGAATAAACAGGCAGGCAAAGGTCAGGATACAGAGTTCAGAATAGTCAGGTAATATTTAAGTTGAAAATCAGAAAGACCAAACAGGAATCACATAGAATAAAGCACCTAGGAACTACCAAATAGAACCTAACAACGGGCAATGTGCTAAACACTGAAATCCCCTTAAATAGTTTGAATTTCATGCCTTTGCACTGTGATGTCATCACGCCGGCGCATAAACCCAAAAAATGTCATAGGGATGTCAATGTATGGATGGGGGCAGTGTTTATGTACTGTATGTATGGACACTGGTTTTTATTTGGAGGGGTTCACTTGATGGCCTTTGGTCTATTTTCAGAACAATCTTAATTTTGTAGGTATATGTAAAATGGGGCAAATTTCTAATGAAGGATACTAGTTTAGAATTATGCCTTTAAGTGCCATAGAATCTACGTTCTGCAGCACTTCCAGGCAGGGCAGTGGAGGAGCTTCTTTTAAGGCTGCTCCTAGGTTCCTTGCTGGTTTTCCTGCCTCTGATTACCCACGGGCTTCTAGGCAGACTATGTGGTTGCTTCTGCCCCCACCATGTCTGCAACCTGCCTACCCCCAGGTTAGGAGATTTTTTTTTGATTTTTTTCAGAAATTATTAAAGTTAACAATTGGAAGATTTTCTGAGTTACTTTTAGCTTTGGGGTGATAATACAAAATAATCCTAGCTTTTGAGTGCAAAAAACAAAAAAAATTGTATGATTTGTATTTTTTCACAATTTTATAGTAACTTTTTCAGCACAAAAAATTGTATTGATAAATAGGGGCGAAAAGTTTGTGCGGATTTGGTCAGAGTAGTTTCCAGAAAATAGTGCAAACTATTTAAGCAAAAAAGTGACAAGTTGCCCAAAAAAAAAATTTTGACATGTAATTTTTATGGGCGTCTATGGGCGTCATTTTCGCCGTGAAACTTGGCAAAAAAATTTCCTCATCACTGATTACCAAATGATTTGTTTTTGGAAGATTTTAGCCTAGCACACTGTTAAAAAACCTCAATGCTAATGTGTCATTAAAGGGAATCTGTCGTCATTTAAAAAAAAAATTTTTTGCATTTTTATAAAAAACACACATGCATAAACACTCTCTGGTAAATAAAATGTTAATCCACAAATCCATGCATAAGTTATTTTAGTTTGTATTTTGTCATGGGGGCTTCCATTTCTGCTCATTACACATTCATCCTGTGCTGCTCTAACAGCAGGCACAGCATTACCTGTGTGCTTGGAGGCAGCCACTCTGCACTACGACATGAGAATCTAACTGTACACTCCCCCTCCCCTCTCTGCCCATGCGTGTGATGTTTGGAGGAGAGAGGTCACATGGTTTGCAGGGAAGCAATTACTTTCACTTTCCTACGTCCTGCTCTACAGCTGCACTAGCAGCCCCTCCTCCCACAGACACTATCAAAGCTCCTGCCGTTCTGTAAGTTTGATCTCTGCATTCCTTTGGAGGGGAACTTTCTCTCCTTGCTGCCTTCCTAGTTTGTTTTACTGGTTACTAGATGAGGTAAAGGAGCTGTGAGTTCCCTCTGCTATCCACCTCACACAGACCTTGCTCCTTTCCTGCCTGCAATACTTCTTTTTACATTAACTACTTACTGCCTCCTTTTCATGAGCTATTTTAACCCTTCATAGACTTCCTCTGGTTTTCAAGTATGTCCTCCTTATTTTATCCTTTTTTTCTATTCCCTGTCATCAGTCCTGGGAGTGTACTCCCGTGTTTCTGCCATTCATTTTTGTGTAAACAAATATAATAAACTATCTATATAAAATATTTTTTCCAGTGTCCAAAATGAATTGTGTGTGTATGTATGTATATATATATATATATATATATATATTTATATATATATTTTTTTTTTTTTTGAAATGTAAGTGGGGGCAGTGATCACAGGACTATCTTATTTCAGTGCTTCTGAAGTGGTGTCAGTGGGAGTTTATCTTGATTCCTGCCTATTGTTCAATTGACAGGCTCAGCAGACAAGGCTCTATTTACATTACAGCAGCTTGTAGGAGGGAGGGGTAATGACATCACTCCAACTTGCAGTGCAGCAGTAAAGTGTGACTGAAGTTTATCAGAGCACAAGTCACATGACCTGAGGGCAGCTGGGAAATGTCAAAATGTCTAGCCCCATAGCAAATTTTAAAATTAGATATAAAAAAATCCATTTCTTGTTTTGAAAAACGGATTTCAATGCAGGATTCTGCTGTAGTAGCACTATTAACTGATACATTTTGTAAAAAACATGTTTTTCCACGACAGTATCCCTTTAAGTGCCTTAGTTGTTACACAAGCATGTTCATAAATGAAGAAGGTTTTGTGTTTAAATAGCATTTATTGGCTGTAACTAGCATTTTGCACCTAGCTTATTTTACTTTTACATTTTGAGAAAGCAAAAATGTTTATTTGAAAACTCATATATTCAAAATACAACTGTAGTGATAACCATTCATCCTTCTTTTATTCCAATATAGTGGACCGTGCTTTTGAAATCTGTCTAGTAATTATGAAACAGAAAGAGTTTGATACTTGTTTGACTCTCTGCAAATAAAACAGAGACACTTAACCCTGTTTTTTTTGTGTAAAAAACAGTCACAATTTTAAATTAGGGTAGAGTGCTGTTAATATGTATTATGCTGAAAAATGTAGCTCCAAGTGGAAAATATCAGAATTTTTCTTGTCCAGATAGCCTGCCTAGCTCCAATCATTGACTCAAGGGCTTAACGATGGGTCAATATTTGAAGCTAGGTAGGCTATCTGGACAAGGAAAATTCTTATAGCAGATAATACCTTTTAGGATATTTCTTACTACTATTAATCTATCTGATGCATTTTGTATAGTGTCCCCATATCACAAGTTCTTACAAAGGACAACATTTATAGTCTGACCAGAAAGAAAGTCCTTTATTAATTGAGGCAATCACTATCAACTTGGTAAATGCAATAGGTCAGTTTTTGATCAAATAGGTCTGTACTCGAATCGTAGGAATAGCAGTAATAGCACATTCGATCAAATTCAAATCAAAGTTTTTCCCCCAAAAAAACTTTCAAAGTCCACCAATTGACTTTAAATAGGTTCTAGGAGGTCCCCCATAGGCTAAAAAAAGCAATTCTGCAGGTTTTAGATGGAGAATGGTCGAAGTCTAATTTTCAAAGAGACAGTACATGATAAATATTGATATTCAAATTTTCTAATTTTTGTCAAATTCAAATCGAATTTGGACTATTGCCTAGACAAAGTACACAAAAATAGATCGAAATTCTATTTTTTTTAATTAAAAAATTCACCTCGACCTTTGATAAATCTGCCCCTTAATTTGTGTGACATTTATATAATCCATTAAATTATTGAATACACGTGGCTAGTGATGGGCAAATAAATTCGTCAGGCACAAATTTGCGGTGAATTTCTGCATCTTGCCACTGGAGAAACTGCTGCAAACATTTGCAGCCAAAAATTCACTGGCGTCGAAAAAATTGTGGACTCACATTGCAAAAGTCTCTCACATCAAAATTGTTGTGTGTCAACATAATTCGGGCGCCCATGGACTTTACCGCCAGCAGCAAAATTGACGCGGTTGTGAAAATTCGTGTTTTACATATTTTTTGCCCATCACTAACGGTGGCATCATTTTTGTGTATTCCATACTATTTTTTTTACATTTTTTCTAACGCTTAATAATTGAAATCCTGCTTGTGGGAAATTTACTTTGGTCCATATTTTCACCTAAATTATAGGTGACCATACACAGGGAGATCCCCACATTGAGGTGGGCGATATTGGGCTGATCTGATCGCGGGCCCAACGATCAGCTCAGAATGGAGGCCATACGGGCGGTTGAATCGTGGGACTGCATCAACGAACAGATGCGGCCGCGATCCAACAGGATTTTTTACCCTGTACGATCAGCATCTGCCGACTTTGGGACAGATATCGATCAGGGACGCCGTTGGATGGCCCCACACGTGCCAATAAACTGCCAACTTAGTCTGTCGGCAGCTTTTATCAGTCCATGTATGGGGGCCTTAAATCACTTAAAATAAAAGGAGTATTTAAGTGCATAGAAAAGAAAAGAGTTATATTGTCCAACAGGATTTATTTCCGGTACAATAGTTTAATATCTGTCATTGCGCTGCTTATTATAGGTATCAGTTAAACTATAATAATGTATGAGCCTAGAAATCTACTTAGTCTCTTCTGGGCCTTTTTGAAAGAAGATAATGTTTTAAAGATTGGGAGAGAATTAGAGGTAGCAAAATCAATTAACTATAGATAACATTTACTGTTCTTTTACAGTTTCTTTTTCAGTAGAAAATCATGAAACAGAATTAAAATGTGTTGAACATGAGGTAAAACAATACATCTCCAACATCTTCTAACTACATTATCTACTAACTTTACCCTTAATATACTTTATGAACAACAAAACTAAATTGCAAAGGTTTGTTGTCTGAAATATTGCTAACTATTTACATGGATACAATTGCATTCTGTATATAGGAAATTCCTGTACTGGATGTTTTAAGTAATGTATGTTTTTTCCTTACCCTTTTCTTTAAGGGTGCCTTTAGCAATATATAAGGCAAAGCAAACATTTTACCATTTGCAGGATTACTCACTAATGTTTTCAAAAAGCCTGTGGATGACCTTTACCTTGATTATAAGCATAAGATACACTACAGCACTACACATAATTAAGGGGCAATTGTAGTTTTGTGACACGCACTGCACAAAATAAAAAACATTTAAAGGCACCGCTCACAATTCTCCCTGCCCAACGTAGGTCTATTCCTGGGTGTGCTTCAAGTCTGATTCTCTGTTCTTTGACCCTTGCCTGTCCTTGACCTTCACTGTACCACTGCCTGAACTGACCTTTGCCTGTTAATTAAATACCCTTCTGGATTCTGATTCTGTACTTTGCCTGTCTGATTGGTAATGACCCCAGACTGTTCAATCACTAGGCTTACTCTTTCCCTGTTCCTCCTGTCCCATGTTCTGGTTCCCTTGCCTGCCCAAAACTTTCACCTTGGTCCTCTCACTTTAAGATGTGGTGGCATCAGAGCAGTGAAGGGCTCCTCCTGATATGAAAGGCTGCTGTTATAGGCAGAAGCAGACCACAACCTTAGCATTTGTCTGGGTTTGGAATACTAAATATTATATGCAAATTTATCAAAGTGTGAAATGTAGGCTCACTACAGTAAAATGTCACTACTCGCTCTTCATTTATATGTGATTTGAAAGGCATATTTAATTATTATTTATCTATTTTATCTATGATTTATCTATACTCAAACATTGGAGTTCACCATTTCATAAATATGCCAATAAAATTCCAAAGAAATTAATAGAAAGTAGGTTAATTTTTCTGTGGTGAGCTCTAATCTCACACTTTGATAAATCTGCCCATATTAAATAATGTGCACAGCAATATTTTACTTCATGCAATCATCCCTGGAGACATTCCACATGTACACATGGAGGCCAATTTATCAGTCTTTGAATTCTTGAATAAAAAAAAAAACACAATAGTGTAGTTAAGAAAAAGTAACACAAAATAGATGTAGTTGTATATTTTCATTATTTTTTTATTTTTTTTTTAAAGGTGTTTATTTATACACATTTAAAACATAACAAACAACATAAAGGTATACGTCAGGTAACATAGACAGCGATCAGAATACAGCGAGGTCACGCAGGACCCCCACAGTGCAATAAAGCAAGGAAGAAATCCACACGGTTAACAGCAGATCCCAACAAGAAACGAGCAGGCACGTAAATAACAACATTCCCAGCCGGATACACAGGACCAAAGCACACCTCCCTCCAGGCAAGACAGCACAATATAGCAGCACAAGATCAGAAAGCAGATGGCGTCCCTAACGAATTACATCATAAGGCCACTTCATCATGTGCCTCAAGCCACGGTCCCCAAATCTTATCAAATTTTTGGGGGCAGTGCCTAGCAGAGTACATTAGCTTTATGACTGGAAGCCGAGCATTGACCAGTTTTTGCCATTGCTTGATTGTCGGGGGCAGGGGGCTCATCCATTTGATAGCTATCTGTTTTTTAGCATAGAACAGTAGGGCGCGCAGAAGGCATCTGGTTTTAACAAGGGGGGCAAGGGCCTCAACCACGCCTAACAGACATACCTCTGGTGCCAGTACCCCAGGAAGCAGGACCACATCAGAGAGGTGAGAAACCACCCTTGCCCAGTAGCGGTTGATCATAGGGCAAGACCATACTAAGTGAAAAAAGTCAGCATCCAGATGCCCACATTTGGGACAGGCAGCATCCGGGCTCCTACCCATGGCCTTAAGCCTAAGTGGCGTAATGTAAGTACAGTGTATTATCCTAAATTGTACCATTTTATCTTTAGTAGAAATCAGAAAGCTGTAGAGCTCGCTAGTTGCCTCCTCCCACACATCAGTATATTTTCATTATTCAAGACAATTCACCCTCAAGCAAAAATCACATGGCTCCATTTGGTTTCAATGAGGCTGAAAATTGTGTATGTTTCTAATAAACCTGGAACAAATAAATAAATTAATACAATTGCGTGAAACAATTTCCTGTTTGTTCCAGCATGGTTTTATGTGTAATAGATCTTGCCAGACTAACTTAATTTATTTTTTTTCCACTAAAGAAACATAGTCTGTAGCCGCAAAACATATCACAGCTTATAAACTTTTAAAGTTTTAATTTTTTTTTTAATTTTAACTGTTACAACAACAGAATACAACAAACAGAAGTGCAATGTGTATGTGTAGGCCTACTTTGAAATAAATTAAACACTGAATAGCGCTATTAAATGCTGTTCTTCTCTGTTTAATGTGACTTCTGTTTCTGAAGCTCCATGCTGATCTTCCCTCTCTTGTCTTGATTGTGTGACCACGGTAAGGACCATGATGAATCATCTTGCTGTGGCTCAGTCTTGCCTGTCACTCCTGGGATGTCTATACAGCCCTCGCACCTGCTGGCGACTTTCTGAGTGTGCGACTAAGCTAACCATTAGCTTACCACGGTCACACACTCAAGAAGCCGCCAGCAGGTGCAAGGGTTGTATACAGGCGCGTTTCAGCCCTTAACGTTAGAAATACGCTAGCGCAGAGAGCAAAATTGCGTTCTTTGCTCTAGAAAAGCCGAATTTAGTTTAAATCCAGAAATTCGGCTCTTAAAGTTACCAGGAGCGACTTTTTGCCGCCCCTCGTAACCTCTGGGCAGCTGCCGTCTGAGTCAAGGTGCTCACCTTGCCTCATGGCAGAAACAGCCCTGGCTGTATAGACAACGTGACTGAGCCGCAGCAAGCAGGATGAAGAGCCACGTGAGGCTCCGGAGCCGCTGGTTGCCTACCCCTGTTATAGACAAATAGCAGGCGACCTTTGTACCCATAAAGAAGATCAATGTACCAGAGGCCATCCCTTCAGACTAGAAAAAAATAGCGTAGGTTGTTCTTCACAGTGAGGACAGTGAGGTTGTAGAATGCACTGCCCGGTGATGTTGTGATGGCTGATTCTTTTGATGCCTTTTAGAGTGGCTTGGATGATTTCTTGGACAGACATAATATCAAAGGCTAATGTAAAACTAAACTCTATAGTTAGTATAGATATGGGTATATATAATTATTGAGTAAGTATGGAGGGGTGTGTGTATGGATTTTCATTTGGAGTGGTTGAACTTGATGGACTTTGTCTTTTTTCAAACTGATTTAACTTTGTAACTCAGTATGACTCCCCACACTTAAATCAGCATACTTAACCTGATACTGCTGCAGTGCTAAACTGAATTATCTTTTAATTGGTGAAAAAAGAAAATGATATTTTAAGTCAATTAGCAATGGCTGTGTCCAAGGGTATATGTTCTTTTGTATTTGTCTGAGAATATGTCCATTGACTTTTATATAATCTTGGCAGCTTTTACTTTCAGAGACTTTTCAAGCAATGTTATTAAGGTTTTTTGTCTTTGATAAATAATTATTCAAATTCACATTTTTTCTGCCTTTTTTTTCTCTAATTGAATTAAAAGCAAGCTCACATTTTGATAAATTTGCCCTCCTGAGCAGCACCATCTCCACTATTCTGTGAAATATTATAAAACCAAAAATACACAGTAATATTCTGGTGTTAGGAAATAGCAAGATCGCTGACAAAGTTGGAACCTGGGGTTTCCGATGGAGAATCCCCTTGTGATTGTAATATTTAATTGCCTTGTCACATCTTATGACAATACACATTCTTTAAGATTACTGACCAATTTGACAAAGGTAATTGAATTTTAGGAAGGGATTACATAGTGATACTGTACTTCACTTACCATGGAACCCATAATAGTGCATTGATCTAGTTTTGTGTCAGCTTTTGTGGTAAATATCCACAAAGATAATTCATTGTCCCTTGGAGTGAGGAGAACTTGCATTAATTAACCTGTGCAGGATAAGTTTCACACTATTATTGTTGTTTTATATCAACTAATACATAGAAACAAAAATATTAAGCACATAAACTGTTACATTAAGGGGCAGATTTATCAAGGGTCGAATTTCAAAGTAAAAAATACTTTGAAATTTGACCATCAAATTAAAATACTTTGAATTCGAATATCAAATTCAAGCTTTTTTCATTGAATTTGTGTATTCTGCGGTCGTAGTAAAATCTGGATTAAATACTTTGAATCTAACTATTCGAACGATTTTAATGTACGATCGAATAATTTTACTTTGACGTCAAAAAACTTAGAAAAATGCTGTAGAAGTTCCCCATAGGCTAACATAGCACTTCGGCAGGTTTAATTTGGTGAAGTTTTTTTAAAGAGACAGTACTTCGATTATCGAATGGTCGAATATTCGAACTATTTTACTTCAAATCGAATTCTAAGTAAATTCAAAGTCGTAGTATCCTATTCGATGGTCGAAGTATCCAAAAAGTACTTTAAATTTAGAATTTTTTTACTTCGAAAATTCCCTCGAATTCACTTCGACCCTTGATAAATCTACCCCTAAGTGAAATATTAAACTCAAGATCATATTGTTTCATATTTATATTTTAGAACTAGTACAGCTCATTTATTAACACAGCTATTAATTACACACATTAAATTGCCAATAGCTAACAATTAGCTTGGAACGGTCTACTACAGTTTAGATAATCTGATTGATTATTATGTGTAACTGCTCTGGTGCAATTTTGCACCAATTTTTGGTAATTAGCCCTGGTATCAAAAATTAGCACTGTACAATAGCTGGATTTTACATTAACACAGTATTTATCCTCTAATACACAGTACATTATAGGAAAATTATTAGGGAAAAAGAAAACATCCAAGTACTATTTTAAAGAATGTCTATGCAGGACAATGTGTTGGTAAAGATTTGGTTCCTCTTTTTCTATACATGAATGATATATTGACAGCTCATATTAGCAATAAGAGTAAAAGCCAGTAAAGAGCTTTAGATATTCAATGCTAAGTTAATTTAACTCAAAACCATTCATGAATCATTGGCCTTGGCACTAAAAGGATAAATTGACTTTAACATAAACATGTCAAGTCCTGTAAATAGGAGTATATACTGTTCTATATAAAAGCAATCTTCATCCCAAAGTCCCCCAGTGGCCTCGCCTTGTCCATGCAAGAGCAGACAATAACCAAGTTTATCTTATTGCTAATCTATAGCGTACACACCAACCCTGATTGCTAAATCCTAAAAATAAATAAATTAATGAATAAATAAACAATAAATAAATAAGTAATATAGGAAGTGCTTGTGGAATAAAACATGATAAAAGAAGGGCTTTAATCCTTTAGGTGGTTAAACTTAAGCCACCTTCAAAAATAGGGCAACCTATTTATCAAAACTAATAATTAATAAATTTAAATAAACTCAGAATTTTACAAAACTCAAATGTTTTCTTATTTATTAATTAATTTTAATCCGAAAAACTCAGTATTTCATACTCATTATTTTCAATAGGTCTTCAACTTATAAAAACATCCAAAAAATGTAGGAAAAACTAGCAGATGAAGCGGCAATTCCACACCCCCAGAAATGTTGTATTTACTACTAAACCACAGGAAAATATTAGGGATGCACCGAATCCACTATTTTGGATTCGGCTGAACCCCTGAATCCTTTGTGAAAGATTCGGCCGAATACCGAACCGAATCCAAACCCTAATTTGCATATGCAAATTAGGGGTGGGAAGGGGAATTTTTTTTTACTTCCTTGTTTTGGGACAAAAAGTGACGCGATTTCCCTCCCCACCCCTAATTTGCATATGCAAAGTAGGATTCGGTTCGGCCGGGCAGAAGGATTCGGCCGAATCCTGCTGAAAAAGGCCGAATCCTGGCCAAATCCCGAACCGAACCCTGGATTTGGTGCATCCCAAGAAAATAATATACAGGTAAGTGCTTTACAGCACCAAGTACAGGATGCACAGGATGTTTTTCTCAAAAAACGCTGGAGTTTTACTTTTTTAAGGGTGATAGGCTGAAAAAGATCGTAAATTTTTTTGGGGGTACCCTCCTTCCCCCCTACATTTCCTTACATATGGCACCTAAACTATACAGTGGGCACATAGATTGGATTCGGTTAGAGTGTTCGATCACTATGCTTCCGTCCAATGAAGCCAATAACACATGGGAAAAGGAGTGATGAATTCCAGTCAAACGTAGTGGGTTGCTGCAAAAACAGTTCTTTTATTTTACACAACATGTTTCGAGCTGTGCTCTTTGTCAAGTGGGCACATGTATAGGGCAAAATAACAACTCTATTTTATTTTATAAAGTTTTCCCAGGCTTGTGTAGTGTAATGTATTTGCTGCTACATATACGTCCATTGTACTTTAACCTGCCGCCATATGCAAATTAGGTATCGCTAGCGTAACTTCACTTTGCTTGATGAATTAACGCTAGCGCAACTTCAGATTTTAGTGAATTAGCGGTGCCCTGGTGAAACTTCGCCATATTTTCGGCGCTTAGTGAATTTGCCCCATACTGTACTTTGATCTGACTTCTTCCACTCAAGTGCCATATTTAGTAAACTAGATAAATAAACTAAAGGTCTTGGCTCTAGATGCAAAATGTCATTAATTTAGCTCTGAAAAAAGTAGTGGTTGCATACTTTTTTTGCATGCAATAAATGAATTTTGCTTTAACAGAATGTGAATTGTTGCGTGCAGTTGTTTGCATTATTTATTTCTGTTTATTTTTCATTATGCTGATTACAATATGCTGGGAATATTTAATAAGTGGTTTGTTTCACTAGGGAGTTTTTAATTATTGACTGGGGACAATTTTTGAAATGAAAAGATATTATTTAGGTGTACAATGAAAGATATTGCAGGCTGAATTTATTTAAATATAGCTAGTAAATCTTTAAATAACAGTCATGTTAAACATGGGAATTTATTTAGTGATTGAATAACAGAATATAGAATCTGTATATTGTACAGAGAATGAATATCAAAATATTCACTTCTTAAAGCTGTGCAGTTTTTACTTGCAGACTGGAAATCAAACCAATATTTCAACATTCAGCAATGTTATCAAAAGTAAATACACAGGTGTATGCTTTTACTACTCAGTGGGCACATTTTACAAATGGCCAAAGGATTCACATGATCATCTGAAGGGTGGATGTCTGGTCAACTAAATCATATTTTCTCTAATTTGGACAGTCAGCCCCGAGCTTCACTAATTGAAGGGAAAGCTTTATTAATGCAATATGTTATCAATATGTTATCATAGGCACAGTAATTTCCATCTAGTTCATAATACAATAATTCTTTATTTGTATTTTCATGGCAGAGAGAGGGTACAGAAAGCAAAAGGGGGGATGGGGGGTAAATAGGGAGGGGTAACATGTTTCCATGTTTAAACTAGCATATCATACTTATTAACAGGCAAGATTGACAGCAAGTTTGTCATATTGTACACATACATATATCAATGTCATTTGAATCCCGTCAAGTTTTTAAGTTACTGTACTTGTGAATGAGTGGTTTATTACTTTATATCAGCTATTGACTCAATTAATGTAGGAGTCACATCTATGTATTAATTTAAAGTCTTCATAAAGTTTAACCAGGGTGACCATGTTTTCCAATATCTTTACTTTGATTATGGATTAGTTATGTAATTTCTTCCATTTGTCTCGCTTCCTCATTTTTGGATAACTATTCTCTGAATGTAGGGGCCTCTACTGATTTCCATTTCTTAGGGATTAACACTTTAGCTGAGTGCAGGAGGTGCAAGGTAAGAGGATCTTTTATTGCTTTCTTTGTATCATGATGTACACATGATTATCTATGCTTACATTTTTGAATATTTGTACCTTAGTGGATAGTATTCCGTTAACTCTAATTCTGATAGAGAGATAAGATTGTCTTCATTTAATTTAAACCTTTATTAGAGATATTTGTTTTTTCGGATGAGGAATCTAATAGAGGGTTGAGTGTCATGTTAAATAACCTCCTGTTGGTACCAGGAGGAGTGAGCCTTTAACTTTTCTATTCCTGTAACATAGGATTTCGATGTAAGGATGGGAACGGAACATACAAACATTGTTAAATTTATATAAAAAGCTATAAAGAAATTATATAAAGATGCAAACTGGAAAACTTTTGAACCATTTTTTAAACATTATATCACAGTTATTTACACTTTTTAACTCATTGCCAAATTGCCCTTATTCCCCGACATTAGCAGTTCAATCCATGCTAATTGATGATTATGAGTCTGCTGTCTTCTCTACTCACGTTGTAATCAGTATTTATATGTTACGTCCATATTTCCTTCTCTGGTGCTCTTATTTAATATGTCCATTATGTATAGCTCCTTGTCAAGCAATGCCTCAATTTTTTGTGTAGTGAATAAAGTAAGGGACCCAGGGAAGTGCATTGTAAGTAGCACTTCCATTATACTTAAATATATTTTGTATTAGCCTTCCACCACCACCCCTAGATTTTTGTAGTGAATAAAGTGTCAGATTGGTTGAGGTCTTATCCTCTGACTCTGCCTTTGGGTACCCTGTCAATTTTTATGTCTGTAGTGGGTTCTCTTTTAGGATGGCGTTAAAGATTTGAAGCAGTACAGGCCATATTTCTTCATTTTGGATCATTTCAGGGACTTCCCTTACTCAAATTATTCTGCCTGCTCCTGTTCTCCTGATCTTCTAATTGTCTTTGTAGCTCTTGTATAACATTATCCTGCTGTTGCATATGTTTAGATATGGATTTTAAGTCCATTAAAAAAACTTTTTGCATAGTGATTTCCATGAAAGTAATGCAAATTTACAATTAAAGCAACTGGACTTCATATTCTTTAAATGTTTAGCCACTCACTGAGGCAGGTGTTGATCCTTCAATGTTCATCACTAGAAGTGTGAATTGTTGTGAAAATCACTGGTCAAGCAAAAACACCAGACCAAGCACAAAGGGGAGGTGCATAATAGGTAAAACAACATATTCATCCAATATGTTGCCGGAATATCAAAGAAATTTAGAAGAAGTAACAAACATCACATTCCTGTGTTTTTCAAACCAAGCAACACTGCCGGAACTAAAACCCAATGCCAAATCACATGAAAAGACAAGTGATCTCCATTTTAATTAAGATCTGTACATAGCGAACTGCACAACATGAGAGGGCTCAGGACAAGACTCAGTCTACTATATGTGAAGGAAAAGGACAACAATGGACACGTTTTGGACAGAAAAGAGAGATGGTTTGAAAAAGGTGTGAAGGAGACCATATATGCTAAAATGGAACAATCACCCATAAACAAAGGGAGGATGCAACATTGCTTGTAAGCATTGTACAATGCTGCTTTGACATCCTTACCCCAGAGGATTTACAAGAGTTCACACTTCCAGCCATGTACACAGAAGAATTAAACCTGCCACAATGATGATCATGTAACTAGAACTGATCGGATGAGTGGTGAAACTTAAACTCAAATGTCTAGTTGCTTTAGCATTATTTCTACAAGACACTGTTTATTTAAAACAATATTGTACAACTTGGAACTATTACACCTTGGAATACATTTTCTACACAACCTTTATACTGTATGCCCATACTGAAAATATGTCCCTTTTGAAAATTATATGTAAATGCTCTTTAGACACATTCTTACATCCTGAAGTTAGTGGCTAGTGAATGTAAATAAATTGTATTGTACATATCTCTCAGATTCTATTACTTATTTGGGACATAAACCATAAAACTTTATTTAAAAAATGAATCTGAAAATTGAATGTTAAAGGGTTCTTCATCTAAAAACATTGGTTTTAAAGTGCTTCAAAACAAAGTTTCTGTTATGTGACCTCAATCATTCAAGGTGTTTACATTGGTTAATTTGGCAAACTAATATTTCCTAGCGTTTTTTTGTCTATATACATTTTTAAGTTTTAAAAATTCAAAGTGCTTACTTAATCTTTAAACATGTTATCACATTGAGCAACAGCTGACAACCATAATGACTTGCATGCAATCACAAATTTTATTATACATTTTAAGTAATTGAAAGATACTAGGAGCAAAAGCAGTCTTATCATTTTTATTCTCATAACAATGTTTAAACATTGTTAATTGATCTTTTAAAGTAATATCAAAATACTATTAATACAAGATTGGAAACTAGATTATTCACTGTCAAAATATATGGTCTCCATCCACAAGTAAAACCATAAATGGTATAAATGTTAACAAATAAAAAAAATAGATACAACACTCACCATTAATATGCAATGAAATATAGTATATAAGGTACATAATACCACAAGCAACGTTTCAGAGCCCTATCAATCCATCTATCACAATCACCCCTATATCAAGTCAGGAGGAAAATTATACAATAAATATATGATTTGCATCATTTAAGGAAATGTATCCACAAACAGGATATGACATTATTATCCTAGCAGCCACCAAATTCAACACGTTACAGCAGATGCACATCAAAAATAATAAAAAAACATATATTAGTAAACTGTGGAACTAATTCCTATAAAAATACATAAAGTAATCTGTGCTAACCCTATGAAGTGCCAAATGTTCAGTCAGTGTATCCACCATAGCTCAAGTCTCCTGAGAAACTGTTCCCTGTCATCACCCCTACCCCCCTATCCTGGACCTGGGTACCATCTCAAGAACTGTAAACTCAAATGATTCTCATCCATGTCCATGTTCAATAAAGTTCCTTGAAACCAGTACCTTCATATTAACCTTTCAAATAGGGGATGTACATGATATAAATGCCATCAGAGAATTAATAAATGAGATCAACCAGTATACTGGTCCTTTAACCAAATTTGTTATCCTTACTTGAATTTAAATTATCTAAAAATCAGTTTTCCATGCAAGTCCTTGTATCTTAATGCACTGTTATGAGACCTGTAATCTACTAAATTATTCACTTTGGAACAGAGGAGGAATTGGTAACATTTGTGGGAGAGTTGAACCAGATACATTCAGTGATTAATTTAACACTAAATAAAGGTGGTGATCAGATTAATTTCTTAGGTGTTCAATAGTCACCACCTAAAAAAAAGCAAAGGACTTTGCTTAGGACATGAGGTTTTCCTGATAATGGACCATTCTGTAATTTGGACCTTAAGTCTACTAGAAATGTTTAAACATTAAATAAAAACAATAATTAGGATTAATTATATTTTAGTTTAGATCAAGTACAATGTGCTTTCGATCATTTGGATAAAACGGAGTGTATGGGAGACAGCCTTCCCATATTCTGGAGATTTCTGGATAAAATTTTTCTGGACAACGGATCCCATACC
Organism: Xenopus laevis; assembly: GCF_017654675.1. Taxonomy (NCBI): domain Eukaryota; kingdom Metazoa; phylum Chordata; class Amphibia; order Anura; family Pipidae; genus Xenopus; species Xenopus laevis. Next base: position 67,346,870 of record NC_054382.1, read on the forward strand.
TGTAATTGTGTTACAATAGGTATAAATTAATCAAATGTCCCCCCCCCCCGAATTTAGGCTAGGGGTTTATAATTAAACTGTAGCTTATATTTGATATGTATATTTACTACAGTATATGTGATTTTAAATGCACTGCACTCTGTATGACTATAACCATTAACACTTTTCCTGCCCAGCATGTATCCCAGACAAGTGTGTATTAGTTATGTTCTGTGCTTTAAGAGCATTATCCTCTGGATCAGCAGCCTTTTCTGCCTTTGCAGAGAGTTAGACAGGTACACAACCCCTAGGCAATGAGCCAAGGGGGCTGCCATGTCAGTCCCTTGACCCAATCACTGCAGGATCAGAGGTCTTACCTGAATTGTTGCAGGGCTCCATGCAGAAAGAAGATCCCGACATCAGCACCCACCTATCACTTCCTGCTGCATAGGTTCAGCAGATCCTGGGACCCTCAATGCTGCCTAGGACTCCCCAGTACACAAAAATGGTAGGTGGCCTTTCTTTGCACATTTACACATACATACATACATTTACACATACATGCTTGTTAGGATATGCACAGTGGTTTATTTTGTCTGCCTGTATGTGTGATATAAATGCTTTTCCTCTCTCTCTATTGCTGGCCAGCAAATCTCTTTTTCTTCCCATTTTTCTTGCTATGCAGACAAAGTAATAAACTATGCTCTCCACATTTTACCCAGCATTACAAGAATTAAAAATATTACTTACCAAGTGTGTCTGTTCCCATTTGGTATAATGGGAGCAAAACCTAAGCACTGGGTGTTTGCAGGATGCAAGCACTGAGCTTAATTACCAATTGGTAAAAGCTGCAGCAGGTCACATGTAAGCAAAATGTGTTTTTCTTATATGCTGATAATGGGGTTTTGCCTGTGTTTGTTTTGTGAATAATAAGATTGTAAGCTCCTATTATGGGGAGATAGGAAGCAAAATGTATATGAAGGTATTATTTTGTTAATAATTTCAACTTTGTTGTAGCTGAATGTGTCTTTAAGAGCATGGGCTGCTGGGAAAGGCAGACTTACCTACTTAAAGAACATACAAAATGCTGTTTAGTAGAACTCCTGATCTCAGAGCAAGCAGTCTGAGTGCAGAGGGTAGCTGCCTGGAAAGGGGTAGTTGCAAAGTACCCTGTTTATTTTTGTTATATGGAGTTATCACAGTGCTTTCTGTGAAAAAATACTTTTCTTCTTTTTTTTTTTGTATAATTTTCCTCTGGAAATAAAAGAACTTTCCAACAACTGCTGACTCCTGATACTTGATGAATGCAGGAAGAACTTACATTACAACATATGGTGGCTGCGGTGAGATTGCATTTGGTGTTGAACTAAGCACTGCATGGCAGGAGTAAAAGCACGTGGAAGGGAATTCATAAGGAGACGCGCAAAGGAAGCTGAGCTCCTGAAACAGTCTGGCAAAAGTCTTAAAGTGACGGAGAGATCACATCAAATAGCCAAGATGGCAGGAGCCAGGCCAAAGCAGCGTGAACCTTTGATCCCAGAGGAACCTCCGGAGGAGGGCGCTATATCTGATGATGGTGCTAAAATTTCAACTGAGACTGGGACCACTCCTAAAAATGTGGAAGAACTTTTAGTCTGGTTGGTAAAGCGCCAAGAAATAGGTGACCAGCGCAGACTGGAGGAGGAGAGATTTTATCGTGAGCAAGAAAGGTATCGTATGGAAAAGGAGGAACAGCAACGTAAGGATGAGTTGAGGCATCAGGAAGCTGAGAGAGCAAAGAGAGATGACCAGTTTCTCAAGTTACTGCAAGCAATGCAGCATAATATGCCTCCTGTGCCAAGTTTAAAACTCACTAAACTGGGGGGCGTGGCCTGCAGCTGAGTATGGTGGACGTGTGAGTGTGCGGCTCCTGATCCAACCGATCCAAAACAGTGCTAATCCCTCATTTTGGCTATGGGTAAACACGGCAAACTTAAAGATTCTACCTCAGAGGCATCTAAGACCCCAAGAACGACTGAGGCGCAACGTTCGCTGAAGCAATTCTTTACTTCTGCAGATTTGGAAGCTGCGTCGCATAAATCCAAGATGGCGCTGAGACGCCCGCGCAGTCCACTAGAAGACTCCGACAGCGAGTCCGTGAGTACTGATACTGCCACGCTCTCTTACCTTAAATCGCTCCCGACTAAAAGGGATTTTGAACACTTGGTCTCACAAATTAAAAAGACTGTACGCGAGGAAGTGGCAGATCTTAAGCTTGAAATGGCTACATTACATTCGCGTGTCGCAGATGCTGAAACGCGCCAAGACACTGTGGAAACTGCTACTAACTCCCTGATTCAGTCACAGTCTACTCAAAACAAACTGCTCTACTCCCTGCAGAAGCGGATAGACGATTTAGACAATCGGGGTCGTCGTTGTAATCTACGCATTAGAGGCCTCCCGGAACAAGTTGATGGAGTAAGCCTCCAGGCTACTGCAATGAAAATTTTCAATCTTATCCTTGAGAAACCAGATACGCATATGGTAGAGTTTGAGAGGATACATAGAGCTTTGCGGCCTAAAGGATTGCCGACGGATCGGCCTAGAGATGTAATTTGTTGCCTGACTCGTTTTCCTGTGAAGGAGGAAATTTTGCAAAAGGCGAGGAAAATGCAAACCATTCCCTTCCAGGAAGCGCAATTGTTAATTCTCCAGGATTTATCCTGGTCTACTCTACAGCACCGACGACTACTGCGACCCCTTATAACTGCACTTAAGGACAATAACATCCTATTCCGATGGGGTTATCCGTTCAGTCTACATGTAACCCACAATGGCCAATCCTTTGCTCTCACTGGGCCGGATGATTTGGCTCCTTTTCTTGCAGGCCTGGGGCTCTCTGATGTTACTTTGCCGGAATGGATAAAGTTTTGCTATCTGCCGAAACTGCCGTTATTGCCTGCTCGAGAACCATGGACCGAGGCGACTACACCCAAGGAACAACGTAAGAAGTCCAAAGTCACCCCGGCCAAAGATTTACCACCAGAGGGATGAGTATATTCAACATGTACTATACTGCCTACCAGCTCTTTGACTTATTTGTTATTGGCAACGTATTGTCAACTTTGACGGAAGAATTCAGTTGGATCTGTTTTTTCTTTGTTTTTTTTTGTTTTTTTTTTAATTATAATTTTTTACTCTTTTCTCCGTCACCTTCCTACTCAGCATTTCGATTGGATTTTGCTGGACGGTATGGTACTGTTCTTTTTCATATATGGTTCTACACTGTTTTTGGATCGGGTATATGGGGAGCAGCCCTTTCGGCATACTGAGCTCTCCACCCCCCCAGGGGATTGGGTGACTATTGGGGAAGACACTGGCTGTTAACCCTTCTAGTCCCTATTACATCTCACCTTTTTGGTGATTTTTTCTAGGCCCCATTTTGCGATGTCTATCGCACAGTTTAATGTGTATTTTGATTTCTCTGTGGCATGTTTCGCATTGTTTGGTTTTTTTTGTCGTTTTTTCTTTTTTCTTTACTATTGCTATTATTTGTTTTTGGCAAGGCTATATAAGTCACTATGCATTTACAGTCTGCTTCAATGGGTGATATTACTGTAACTTCTTTAAACGTTAATGGCTTCAATATTCCTGAGAAAAGGCGTAAAATCCTACATGCAATGTACAAAGGCAAAACTGATATTGTTCTCTTACAGGAGACACATTTTAAGGGGGCTGACTGTGCTCCTATTAAATATGGCGGCTATTCCAGGTGGTTTTATAGTAATAATGCCTCTCAAAAAAGCAAAGGAGTAGCTATTGGTTTGCACAAAAATTTAGATTTCCAATTGATGGATGTGTTGAGGGATGTTGAAGGCAGATATATTTTTGTGAAAGGATCTATTCACCATACCCTATGTACTATTGGGAGTGTATATGCTCCTAATAAATCGCAACCTTCATTTGTTAGGAAGATGCTGTCCGCTTTGGACTCTTTTGGTGCAGGATGTTTGATTCTTGGAGGGGATTTCAACCTTACTTTGCAACCTAGGTTGGACTCGTCCAAGGGAACATCTTCACTCCCGTATTCCGCCATCAATTTGACACATAAGGCTCTTCGACGAACCCAACTGATTGATACTTGGAGATATCTGTATCCCAAGGATCGTAATTTTACCTTCTACTCTCATGCTAAGGCTGTATATACTAGAATTGACTATATTTTTCTTTCCCAATACCACCTGGAATGGCTGTCGTCAGCTTCGATACAAGATATTTTGTGGTCAGACCATGGGGCTACTTCAATAACTCTGAGATTTCCACATAAACAGATTTCTGAATGGAGATGGAAACTTAATGAATCTCTGCTTAATGATCCGGATTGTATGTCTGAGTTGACTGAAGCCTCTGTGGCTTATAGTGCAGCTCTTCAATCTGACACGACTTCTTCTCCCATGTCGAAATGGCAGGCCTTTAAATGTCTAGCTAGAGGTATCTTTATTAAACACGGTTCCAGACTAAAGAAACTGAGGTCTCAACAACTTGCCCAATTGTTTGACCAAATACACTCACTTGAGGAGTTGCATAAGCAATCTCTTGATGAGGAACGTTTGAAGACTTTAACCGAATGTAAACTTAAACTACATTCTTTGCTGAATCATAAGATTCAGGGTACTTTAAGTAAAGTTAAACAAAAATATTATGAATATGGAAATAAGGTTGGGAAGATGCTGGCTCAAGCTTTGAAGCAGAAACACACCATTTCCCATATTCATAAAATTAAGGATGATAAAGGCCTTGTCCATCTTTTACCTAAACAGATAGCGGCAGCGTTTCGTGCTTATTATCAGAAATTGTATAATATTAATCCATCTATCTCTTCTCAGGCTAGAGATCATCTTCGGATAAATATTCGTAAATATTTATCTGATAATAAACTCCCCTCGATTCCGTCTGTGCACTTAGAGGCATTGGAATCCCCTATTTCTAGATTGGAAATTTTGGATGTTATTAAACAACTCCCCTCTCATAAAGCCCCAGGTCCTGATGGATTCCCGGCTGGGTTTTACAAACAATGTCTTACCCAAGTAACGCCTCTCCTGGAAGCGCTATTTAACGGCTTAGATATTAATGCTCCTCCTAACCAAGAATTTTTACTGGCGCATATTGCTGTTCTTCCCAAACCAGGTAAAGATGATACTAATTGTAGTAGCTATCGTCCCATCTCTCTCCTCAATCAAGATTTGAAATTGTTCACCAAAATTCTGGCCCAGCGTTTACGACCAATTCTCCCTATGATTGTCCATCGAGATCAGGTAGGCTTTGTTTTCAATCGAGAAGCCAAGGAAAACACTTATAAAGTTCTCAATTGGATTGAATGGCTTCGAGTGCAAGGCAGGCCTTCTCTGCTTCTCTCGACAGATGCAGAGAAGGCCTTTGATAGAGTTAGTTGGGACTTTCTAGACTTGGCATTAGACAGTTTGGAGTTCGGGCCTAAGTTCAAGGGTAAAATTATGGCTTCCTATACTGCTCCGTCTGCACAGGTTCGAGTCAATGGGATTCTTTCTCCCCCATTTGAGATAAGGAATGGGACGAGACAGGGTTGCCCTCTCTCCCCACTTATTTATGTGATAACAATGGAGTTTTTATTAACCGCTGTCAGACGCAATCCGGATATTTTAGGGGTAACGATTGGATGCGATACCTATAAAGTTGCGGCATTTGCGGATGACCTCTTATTCGCTATTTCACAACCTCTGATTACCCTACCTAATCTTCTGCGAGAACTGAAGGAATTTGGGTCACTGTCCAATTATAAAATCAATATGGATAAGTCAGAGGCTCTAATTTTAAATATGCAGTTACCACTGCAACAACAATTGACATCTAACTTTCCCTTTAAATTTCCACCTGTGTGTATAAAGTATTTGGGCATCCGGATTTCGCCTGACAGCCAACAACTTTATAATTTAAATTATAAGCCCCTATTAGAAGAGACTCGGAAAACTCTACAACTTTGGGGAACTAAACATTTTACGTGGCTAGGTAGAATTAACACTGTAAAAATGACGGTTCTGCCTAAGTTTCTTTATCTTTTCCAGACTCTCCCTATCCATCTTCCTCCTAATTTTTTTAAAGAGTTTAACAATATGATCAGAGATTACATTAATAGGGGGAAGAGGGGTAGAGTGAAGACTCTAACTCTTCATAAAACAAGACAGAATGGAGGGCTTGGTTATCCTGATCTGGAGGCGTACTATCAGGCCAGTATTTTATCGAGAATTCGAACATTTACGGACCCAAATTCTGTTGTACACTGGAGGCAATTGGAGGATTCTTGGGTAGATCATACCCTTCACTCCCTACCATGGGCAAAAGATATTAGCCACTCTCTTAAGGGGATACGTCCTCATGTATTAATAACTCCTACCCTCTTAACTTGGAAACAGCTTATCCGCCAACTTCAGCTAACGGTATTTCCCTCACCACTTTTGCCTTTGTATAACAATCCGGAGTTCCCACCTAGTCTTCAAGACAATGGTTTTAAACAGGCCTTTGGCATTTTGAAGCCTAGTTTAAGGCATTTATTGTTAACTCAGCCGGGTGTATCGTCCCAAGTAGTACAGAACCAGGAGTTGTGGTCCCTACAGGATTTCTGGAGATTTCGGCAGCTTTCTCATTGGTTGGTAGACTTAAAACTATGTGGAGTAGTGGCCAGGGACCTGACTACCTTTGAATCCCTTTGTGCTAGAGAGGGGAACATTCTGCATCAGGTTTCTATATTTTATAAATTACTAAATAGTTTGAAATGCAAAGACCACCCATCTTATGCACGTCAATGGGAGGTGGAATTGGAAACGACTTTTACTGATGGTGAATGGGCCTCTATTTACCGAACTAATTCCCGCTGCTCTATTAGTAATAAGTATCAGGAATACTCCTTTAAATTACTTTCCCGGTGGTATAGAACTCCGGTGAGGCTGAAACAGATGGGTTTGTGTTCAGATGATTTATGTTGGCGGTGCAGTCGGGAACCAGGAACTCTGTCCCATATCTGGCTGAGTTGTCCTGTATTGAATTCATACTGGAAAAATGTTCTGTCTGACTGTAAGACCATAACTGGGATCCAACTGCCTAAATCTCCATCAACCCTATTATTATTTCATGATATTAAGTCTTTCGGTCCTTCTCGGTCAAAATTAGTGATGCAGCTTTTGTTGGCAGCTAAATCCCTAATTCCGTTACATTGGAGGAGTCTCCTGCCTCCTACTAGAGAGGAGTGGTATAAAGTGGTGAGTGAAATCTATCGTATGGAAGAATTGACGGCCTATGTCAATAATACCCAAGGGAAATTTGCGGACACTTGGTTTTTATGGATGCAATTTATAGCAAATGCAGGGGAAGCAACTGCGCCTTGATACCCTGAAGCTTGATAGCGATGCTGTGTTTAGTGGATTATTTTATTTATAGACGTATTGCCTTGCCTTACTTATTTCTTTGGTTCCTTCTTCTTTTTTTTTTTTTTATTATTCCTTTTTTTTTTTTGTGTACAATTTCTCATTTGTGTATTCTGTTTCTATATTTTGTAATGTGTATCATCGGCAACCTTTGCATATATTGTTTCTTTGTTTATTATTTCAATGTGATTCATGTAGCAAAAGCTTCTATATTTGTTTTGAGTATTTTATTTTAATAAACACGTTTTGAATATGAAAAAACTCACTAAACTGTCAGAGACTGATGACATAGAAGCATATTTGACAGTATTTGAGAGAGTTGCTCAAGCAAGTCAATGGCCAGAAAATCAATGGGTCATTCATCTTGCACCCTTCCTCACCAGCAAGGCTCAGCAAGCATATAGCCAAATGAGGATTGAGGATGCTGGGGACTATCAAAAAGTCAAAAGTTCCATTTTGAGGCGGTATAATATTCACACGGAGACCTTCCGACAGAGGTTCAGAGGCTATATCTACATTGAAAAGGAGGGACCCAGAGAGACCTATACGCGTCTGACTGAATTGTGCCAAAAGTGGATTGTTCCAGAAAATAAGACTGTCCAACAAGTCTTGCAAACCATTATTCTTGAACAGTTTCTAGAAATCCTTCCTGAACCATTGAGAGTTTGGCTAAAGGAGCATCAGCCAGAGAGCGGTGACCAGGCTGTGATATTGGCAGAGAATTATTTACTCGCAAGAAAAGGACTATCACGTAAGATGCATATGGTAAGAGCTACTCCAGTTGTTGGCAGTGGTGATAAACCCAGACAAGACACTTTAAAAAACAAAGGTCACACTAAAGATGTTATCTGTTTCTTGTGTCATAAAGTGGGACATTTAGCCAAAGACTGTTTAAGTAAGAGGGTAAAGTCTGGCAAGGAGACTGTTACAAATTGTGTTGGTGTGGGTGAATGATTATTTACAACCTGTCAAAATCAACTCCCAAACTGTAAAAGCTTTAGTTGATACAGGGAGCCAACAATCTTTAATTCGGTCCAATTTGCTAGCTTCCCCAAATGTCACTGGTCAGTTACCTTTGAAGTGTGTTCACGGGGACACAAAAATATACCCTAAGACAGTACTACCTGTGGAAATAGCCAATACACGGGTGTCGTTGGAGATGGGCATAGTACCTAACTTACCTTACCCTGTTATTTTGGGGCAAGATACACCTGGTTTCAGTGATATATTGAACAGGGACAGTAAGGTGTCTGCTGTGTCAACAAGGTCTCAAGTTAAAAGCCAGACTACAGCTGAAAACTTGGGTGAAATATTTCCTTTTGAAAAAGATGTGTTTCAGGGTACAGGTAAAGGGCACCTTTCTAGAAGGGAAAAGAGGCTTGCCTATGAAAATTGGAGGTCTCAAAATTCAAATTCTGTTCTACAAGGGGAACCATTTAAATCTCTGAAGTGGGAGGTGGATATTTCTGCTAAGCAATTGCAAGATATCACCCTTTGCCCACTGTTCACTGAGGCAAATGAAGGGAGAAACAAACTTGAACATTTTCCTTGTTTCCAATTAAAAAATGGTACATTATATCGTGTGTGTGAACACCCCCAAACTAAAGAACAAGTATGGCAATTAGTGGTACCTTCAGAGTACAGAGAGCCAATTATGGAAATAGCTCATTCTATACCATTAGCAGGCCATTTGGGTAGAAAGAAAATGGTGGCCAGAATATTAAATCGTTTTTTTTGGCCAAATATACATTCAGATGTGGCTACTTTCTGTGAATCCTGTGCCGAATGTCAATATTCTTCTCCAGGTGGAAAAAAATCTAAACTGGTTCCAGTTCCTTTGGTTGATACTCCATTTGAAAGAGTAGCCATGGATATCGTTGGTCCTTTGCAAAAAAGCAGTAAAGGAAACCAATATATATTAGTTGTGAGTGATTATATGACTCGCTATCCAGAGGCTATTCCTTTGAGAAGTATCACTACCAGGAAAATTGCAGAAGAACTGATTAAACTGTTTAGCCACATGGGTATTCCTCAAACTATACTTACAGACCAAGGTTCAAATTTCCAGTCCAGTCTAATGATACAGATAAACCAGCTTCTGGGTATACAAGCGGTAAGAACCTCTCCATACCATCCACAAACTGATGGTCTGGTTGAGCGTTTTAATCAAACGCTAAAAAAAAATGCTCAGGAAGTTTGTAAGTCAAGATCCAAAACATTGGGATCAATTACTCCCATATCTATTATTTGCATATAGGGAGGTTCCTCAAGCATCCAGTGGCTTCTCTCCATTTGAGCTGCTTTATGGCAGGCGGCCAAGAGGACCACTAGATGTTATTAAGGAAAACTGGGAGAAACCTAAATGTCAACAAAAGAATTTGGTGGATTATGTGATTTCTATGAGAGACAGGTTAAATCAGATGACTGAATTTGCCAAAGCTAACCTCACTGAATCACAGTCACACATGAAGCAATGGTATGACAAAAATGCCAAAGAGAAACATTTTTCACCAGGTGACAAAGTTCTACTTTTATTACCATCTTCTGAGAATAAGTTGCTAGCTAAATGGCAAGGACCATTTAAAATAATACGTCAGACTGGTCCAGTAGACTATGAAATTTTTATGCCTGGTAGAACACAGCAAAAGAAAATTTTTCATGCCAATTTATTAAAAAAGTGGGTTGACAGGTCTTCTAGTGTGTGCACTATTCTCTCAGAATGTTGCCCAAATGTCATTGAGCAAGCTTATTCTAGTTTGTCCCATAATTGTTCTGAATTATCAGACCTAAAAAGGGGTACAGAACTGACATCTAAGCAGAACACAGACTTAGATCTGTTGTTTAAGAAACACAAGGCAACATTTGTATCTAAACCCGGTCATACTAATGTAGTTAAACACATTATTGACACTGGGGATGCAAAACCAATACATCAAAAACCCTACAGGGTACCAGAGAAACTTAAACCAATAATAGAGGCAGAATTGGAAAATATGTTAGAGCTAGGTGTCATTGAACCATCTACTAGCCCATGGTGTTCTCCGATTGTCATTGTACCCAAGAAAAATGGGGAAAAGCGATTTTGCATCTTCAGAAAAATTAATCAAGTTTCAAAATTTGACTCTTATCCAATGCCCCTCATTGACAATATGATTAGCCAGCTGGGTGAAGCCCAATATATCTCTACATTTGATCTAACAAAAGGTTACTGGCAGATTTTATTGGATAAAGAATCCCGTGAGAAAACTGCATTTGCTAAACCCCAAGGGTTATTTCAGTTTACACGTATGCCATTTGGGTTACACGGGGCCCCAGCCACATTTCAGCGTCTAATGGATATAGTGACAAAGCCACACAGTTCATACTGTGCTGCTTATCTTGACGATGTCATTATATTTAGCTCAGATTGGAAGTCTCATCTTGTCCATTTAGAGAAAGTTATTTGTGCCATTTCGAATGCTGGACTTACAATAAATCCAACCAAATGCTCTATAGCACAAAAAGAAACCTCTTATCTAGGATATGTGATAGGTAATGGCAAAGTTAAACCAGAAACTTTGAAGGTAAAGGCAGTAAAAGAAGCCCCTGTTCCTAAGACGAAAAAAGAAGTTAGGTCTTTTTTAGGTCTAGCAGGTTATTACCGCCGTTTTATCTCAAATTTCTCTGACTTAACAGCTTGTCTTAGTGATCTTACAAAAAAGACCCGAAGGAATGTTGTTGAGTGGACACCAGATTGTGACAAAGCATTTACAATTCTAAAAGAAAAACTTTGCACAGCTCCAGTCTTGACTAATCCAAACTTCTCACTACCATTTCAAGTGCAGGTTGATGCGTCAGAGAGAGGTATAGGAGCTGTTTTGTGCCAAATTCAAGATGAGAAAGAACACCCAATTTTATTCATTAGCAGAAAGTTGTTTCCAAGAGAACAGAAATATTCCACTATAGAAAAGGAATGTTTGGCCATTAAGTGGGCCATAGAGAGTTTACGTTATTATCTGACCGGAAAGGAATTTGTTTTAGTTTCCGATCATCATCCATTATATTGGTTGAACCAAATGAGAAATAACAATGCTCGTTTAGCAAGATGGTACCTGGCGTTACAACCTTACAAGTTTACAGTAAATTACAAACCAGGGAGTCAGCATAAAAATGCTGATCACCTATCTAGGTTTGGTACTGAAGTCCAGGAAGAGTTTGTGGAAGAACAAGCTTCCACTTAAGCTGGAGGGTATGTTAGGATATGCACAGTGGTTTATTTTGTCTGCCTGTATGTGTGATATAAATGCTTTTCCTCTCTCTCTATTGCTGGCCAGCAAATCTCTTTTTCTTCCCATTTTTCTTGCTATGCAGACAAAGTAATAAACTATGCTCTCCACATTTTACCCAGCATTACAAGAATTAAAAATATTACTTACCAAGTGTGTCTGTTCCCATTTGGTATAATGGGAGCAAAACCTAAGCACTGGGTGTTTGCAGGATGCAAGCACTGAGCTTAATTACCAATTGGTAAAAGCTGCAGCAGGTCACATGTAAGCAAAATGTATTTTTCTTATATGCTGATAATGGGGTTTTGCCTGTGTTTGTTTTGTGAATAATAAGATTGTAAGCTCCTATTATGGGGAGATAGGAAGCAAAATGTATATGAAGGTATTATTTTGTTAATAATTTCAACTTTGTTGTAGCTGAATGTGTCTTTAAGAGCATGGGCTGCTGGGAAAGGCAGACTTACCTACTTAAAGAACATACAAAATGCTGTTTAGTAGAACTCCTGATCTCAGAGCAAGCAGTCTGAGTGCAGAGGGTAGCTGCCTGGAAAGGGGTAGTTGCAAAGTACCCTGTTTATTTTTGTTATATGGAGTTATCACAGTGCTTTCTGTGAAAAAATACTTTTCTTCTTTTTTTTTTTTGTATAATTTTCCTCTGGAAATAAAAGAACTTTCCAACAACTGCTGACTCCTGATACTTGATGAATGCAGGAAGAACTTACATTACAACAATGCTACATATTTTACTAAAGTTAAGTTTTTTGTTTGCATAGTCTTGCACACTTTTTATACACTCACATACACTCACATACACTCACATACAGATTTGCACACATTTACACACTTTTTTTTAGAGCTGTATACATATAAATACACAAGCACAAACTAATGCTTTATCCTTTTTTGTTTTTCATTTTAGCATTTTGTCTGTAGTTTTTCCAAACTGTTAATATCATAGCCTAACAATTGGATCACGTATTCTGACCACACACCGTCTGTGTCTGTACATGCCAGGACTGGGGTATATCTAGGCACATTGGGCATCAAACTGTTCAGAAGACCCTTGGAGTTCATATTTAGAGTGGTTTATCATTGTATGTAAGAAATTGGGTGAAATAAATGCCAGAAAATTTCAATATTTTTAGGTAATTTTAAACAATATTATAAAAACCACTGCCTTTAGCATAGTTTTACAATTTGGAGTAGAAGAACATAATAACCCATTTTGAATTAATCAGAATTACTGATGGTTGAATCTGACCTATTTCGCTTTGCAGAAAATTTATGAAACAGTGAAAAATTCACCAATGCATTGAAGTCTATGTGCAATAATTTTTTTTTACATGCAATACATTTTTGATGCGAGACAAACCTGGTGAACAATTTTGCTCATCACTACTCAGAATGTGTACTTTCCAAAAATGCATGTTTTTTGGGGGTTGACCATACTTTTTGTAGCTTTTACCACACATAAAACGTGTAGTGTTTATAAATTAGGGTAAATGCAATCCATGAAAGAAGTATGCACATGGTAGATTTTGGGGTCTTTACATGCCATTCATTTCAATACATGTACATTGGCATTCATATTAAGAGTTTTTTTTTATCCTGGTACCTTATGCAGTGTGGGAGATAAGATGCTGCAAAGTGGAAACTTTGAGGTGATTTGGCGGAAATGCTACAAAAATCTCACAATTTAAGGAAAGCTTGCAGCTAAGACATGCATACCCAATTTAGATTTGTTGAATGTGTACTTCCAAAAAATAATGGTTTTCTGGGAGAATATCATTTTTTGTACCTTCGCCCCTCATAAAATGCTGTAAATGTGTAAATTTTGCAGTATCTAGAATTACGGAACTGACAACTTGTATGGGGTCTCTTCATTTTGGGGTCCCTTTATGCCACAAAGAGTGCAAAATGTTGAAAAAAAAATGTCTAGCAATAAAAGTACCTAATTGGCTGGCAGTGAAAGTCATAGCATATAAGTATATGCCTTAAATTTAAATGCTTGATAATAATGCAGTGGTCATTGTGATTTAATTTCCTTGCATTGATATTGAGGCTATATATACATGAGTGTATCAAGTTTATGTTTGCCTTCAGACAAATTAGAGTGGGGACTGAAAAGCAATGTTGGCTAAGTTTTTAATACACAGTATTATCTGATAATAAATCTAATTCTGATGCTGCTGCTCTTCCTTTGCTAATAACAAAAAGTTGTAGTACCACCCTATGTACAACTATATACAGTATGTGCATGCTTTTGAATATCCACAAGGTTTAGTGAGGATTAGTGCATTGTGATTAATTACTTGTGTTTTAAGCAGCCATTTTTTCTGTATGTCATTTTGCCTTTAATATTGCATTTCAATTAATCCTATCAACATCTGTTTTGTTCACTAATTGCTTGGATGTGAAGGTTTACTGAGCTGTTTAATTTAAGATATTCTGTTTGTGAGAAGCATTTATTTTCCCTCAGTTGAAAATACACTAGGTTTTAATAGCTTTCAGCATGATTCTTGAGTCATAGATGAATGGAGTATAGATGTGTTAGGTTGTTTTTCATTCAAATTTCTTTCCATAAAGCACAACCTGGAAAGCTTTGTAAATCACTTTGGCTTAAGCTTTGGCTGTCTGAACTATTACTTCAAGGTTTTCCAGGCAGAACCTGAAATGCTTTGTAAATCATTCACTCATCTGTGGTTGTCTGTTGGTTTAGCTTGAAAGATGAAGAACTATAGAATTCTTTGGGAAAAGGTTGTGTATTTCTCAGATACAATACCATTTGAGCTTAAGAACCGTAAACAAGAACTGAGAGAGAGTGCCATGACAGAGGCTTCTTAAAATAATAAGATATCCAAGAAGATGTTAACAGGCTATTGGTATCTTTATCTTGCTCAAGCATTGTAACGGTTGCTCTATAATTATATAGTGATATAGAATGTGCATAATTTACAAATACACTGCAATGCATTACATCAGGACTTTTTTATTCCTTGAAGCAATGTCCTTTTTTTTTGACCAATAAACAATAATTGTGTCTTTGTGTGAAATTTCGGAAAAGGCTTTGGGGCAAATTCACTAAACGAAGAAGCGCCTAACGCTAGCGTGAATGCACCAGCGTAGCGCATTTTTGTTATTTCGCTGATTCACTTACGGACGCTGGCGTAAATTTGCCACCCTTACCACCCTTACACCTGGCGAATTTGCGCAATGGACGTAACTACGCAATTTCACTGACTCGCAAATTATTCTGAATGCTACCTTTTAGGCCAGACTTCCTTCGCCACCGCAGACCAGGCGAAGTGCAATAAAGTAGATAGGGATTGCTTCATATTTTCTAAGTCCCAAAAAACGCTGGCGTTTTTTCATTTTACAGTATATGGGTGATAGGCTGAAAAAGATCGAATTTTTTTTTGGGGCTACCCTCCTTCCCCCCTACATTTCCTAACTCATGGCACCTTAACTATACAGTATATTGTTTTGCTGTTTTGAAGGTTTCCCAGGCTTGTGTAGTGCTGCTACATATACCTCCATTGTAACTTGAATTTGGCGCCGTATGCAAATTAAGCAATGCTAGCGTAACTTTGCTTTGCTTGGCCAATTAATGCTAGCGCAACTTTGCAACCTTACGCTTCCCCTGAGCGCAACTTTGGATTTTAGTGAATTTGCGCAGCGCTGGCGAAAATACGCCTGGCGAAGTGCTATGAAGCGTGGTGAAGCGGACGCTGGCGCAATAACTAATCTTAGTGAATGTCCCACATTATCTTTGTGCAGCTCAAAATACATTTTACATTTTTAAATATTTAAGCAGGCCAGAAAACTAATATTATAATAACATGGATCTTTAACCTAGGTGATGCAAATACATTTCTTCTGAATTTAATCCTCTACTAGTGTACATTTTTCTTTTTTTTCACACATTGTTTCCTCTCTCTATTTCCCTGTTACTTCTCTTTTTAACTTGATATTTCCATTCATTCATTTTCCTCATTGCTGTTTCAAAATTATTTTTAAATATATTAATAGTAAAAAACTAACCAGGAAGGGGTGGGGCAGTCAATGTCAGGGGGGGTCAGTTGGTCGCTGAGAACAGAGAAAAACTAAAGATTCTGAACTAATATTTGTATGCTGTCTACACAAATGAGAAGCCAACTAATGATGGATTCCTTTTTAAAAGTCCCAATTCTAATAATACAACAAATGATGCATGGCTCATGCAAGAGGAAATTTAAAAGAGACTAGATCATGTAAAAAAGGTCCAGTACCGGATGCTAGTCATCCCCGGTTTCATGTGATTGCCAAACCTCTTTGCTTAATTTTTCAAGATTTATTGAGGTCTGATATAGTGCAGAGAGACCGAGAGATTTCTAATGTGGTGCAACTCATTTAATTGCCTTTTACGAGGAGATGAGCAGGAACCTCAAATCTGCAACGGCAGTAGATGTAATCTGCTTGAACTTTGCTAATGCTTTTGATTACAGTACCAAACAGCAGGTTAATGGTTAAATTAAGAAATATTGGCCTAGAACTGGGTGAACGATAGATTATAAAGAGTGATGGTAAATGGAACATTTACTAATTGGACCAGTGTTGTTAGTGGAGTACTGCAGTTAGTGGAGTACTGCAGCGGTCTTTACTTTTTCCTTTGCTTTTTAATTTGTTTATTAATGACTTTGATGTGGGTATTGAAAGTACCATTTCTGTTTTTGTTCTATAAATTCCTATGGGATTTTTACATTCGTAGTTATCAAATGGTTATCACTTTCGGGATTTAACACGGTGCACAACGTCATTGTGCACTGGCACAAAATTAAAATACTTAAAGGGCCCTCATTTTCCAACTCATTGCCCATAGTGATGGGCGAATTTGTCCCGTGAATTTCCTGCAAAATTGAAAGTGAAACTTTTGCGAAAAATAGTAACAATTCGTAACAAGTCCATAATTGTCACCAGGGTCGATGCCCAATGTAAGGTCTAGTTCCTGAGTGTTGTCCGAAGTTTTTTTCATTCGAATCCTTCACTCGAGCTTAGTAAGTGTGCCCCTAAGTGTAAACCCTTCATCACCACCACCATAGGCAATATATACCAAGGATTTGTTTAAAAACTCTCCTTATATGAAACTGTCCAGATGGGTACTCATAAACCAATTTTGTTAAATTGTATGTAAATAAATCTCTTCAAACTCGAAGCACGCCTCCCAGTGTGGGCTGTAGGATAGATGCAGTAGCAATATTTTAAAATTACCTTTTTATTTTTTAAAAAACAAGTGTTTAAAATGCACTCACATGGCATTCACAATTTGAATGCATATCTATGTGTCGTCCTGTTGAGAACCATCTCCCAGTGTAATGTCCGCACAGAGTCTTTTGACCAGAGGGCTCAATATGGCATTAGAACTCCTAGCAGGGTTCTTTTCCTCGTGTTAACCAATGGGGCACTCTCCATTGACGTCACCAGCCTTACCCGTTTCGTCTACGACTTCCTCAGAGGCTTGGTCACGCTGCACGCATCATCTTACTTTATACCTCACATTTGTTTTACTTGCATCGCCATGGCAACGGCTTCACACGCTTTCTCCTACTTGTCTGTCACTCGCTGTTATTAGACTGCAATTTTCTCCAAAGTCTCCCACCAGTACCCTTCACAGTCCATATCTATACAATATTACCTATAATTTTACCAGGATTATTGATATAAAACAGGATTATCCATAATTTACATGAGCCATATATCATTTACAACTTATTACTTCAAAAAAACTTTCCATTAGGTCACTTTAAAACCACAGTTTTTTACCACAGGTTTTTTTTAAATGACATTATAGTGTATTACATACATATTATAAATGTACAAATAAAAAGCATTTAACCCATTGTTTATCTGTTATATAAAGCGCAAAATTAGAATCCTGATTTTGTAAGTTACTAAAAAATTCTTAAAATTCTTTTTAGGTTCCTTTTTTCTGATAAATACATAAAACTCACTCATAAAAAAGCTCTCAGATTCATATGTGTGTTTAACCCCTTGGGTGCTGATGTTCCCATATCATATATCCACCTGCTTTCAACCTGTAGCGTTTTATTCACTAGGTCCCCTCCTCTCCAATTACTTTTAATTTGTTCTATCCCCCAGAATTTTAGTCCTTTTGGATTGTGTACTATTTTAAAATGCTTAGAAACACTATGTGAGACCAGGCCTTTCTCTATGTTTCTAATATGCTCCCTCATCCTGTCTCTCAGGGGTCTACTTCTTTTCCCAATTTTACCGCATTGTCTGATTTCTGGTTACTGACCCAGCATGGCTTTCGACTACGCCTATTGTTCCCCGTTCTATTACTTCATGCTTGGTTCCCTTGCTTGCTCAGAACACTCTCCTTGGGCCTTTGACAGTAAGATACCCTGCATTACATCTAGGGGTTTTGGTAGATAACAAGTTGTCTAATTCCAGACAATGTCATTTTGTGGCTACTAAAGCAAATTAAGTATTGTCTTGCATAAAAAAGGAATTAACTCAAGGGATGAGTCCCTGATAAATACTCACCTGGAGTATGTAGTGCAGTTTTTGGGCTCCAGTCCTTAAGAAGGATATTAATGAGCTGGAGAAAGTGCAAAGATGTGCAACTAAACTGATTAAATGGATGAAAGATTTAAATTATAAGAGTAGATTGTCAAGGGTGGTGTTGTTCTCTCTGTAAAAAAAGATGCTTGCAAGGAAACACGATTCCTCTTTATAAATACATTAGAGGGCATTATAGTCAGAATAGCAAGAGATCTTTTTCCTATGAAAAGGCTCATTACACCAGAGGCCAGACCTTTAGTCTACAGGAGAAGAACTTTAATTTGAAGCAATGCAGGTGGCTCTTTATAGTGCAGTTTTGGGATGATGTTCCGATGGCTGATTTTGTTAATGCCTTTAAGAGAGGCTTGGATGATTTCTCGGTCAAGCATAATTTCCAGGGCTATAGTGATACTAAAATCTACATTTAATATAGATATTAATACCAAGGTCCCCAGCAATTAAGATAGCACATCCCATACCTGTATTAAAAACTAATACTAATACAAATACAAACAGAATCCTACTTTGTACTAGTATCACAGTTCAGTTTTTAAGATGAAGACAGGCAATGTACCAGCTCTTGATCTGTGCTATGGTATAACTACATACTGTTTGCCTGCTTGATGGGTATGTAGTTATGACAATGTCAGAAGGTACACTAGTTACGGCAGGATAAAACTTGTGTTATTTATAAAGGGTAATTTACTGTATAAAAGCATCCATTTGAGTTAAAATGTAGTAAATCATAGTGAATATTTATATCATTCATTAATGGTACATGTGTCCAAACATACTCCTTGCACTTCTGTATAGTGTGCTCTGTTTTTCTCCTATTAGTCATGATAGTCAAGGATCAGTTACTTTAATTTTAAATATGCCCCTTTTTGAGGACCCAAGGTCGATTAGCCACTTTGATTACAAGGAGTGATGTTATTTAAAAAAGGGTGGGGGGAGTTTGATTTTCATTTTTATTGCATTCATCTAATGCTTATTATTAACTCAAATGACTTTCCTTAAATATGTTAATGCTGTGTTTTTGGCTCTGCAAACGTCCTTAGATATAATCTGTAATATGTATCTGGTGATATAGAAAGAACAATTGTTCTCTGTCTGTTATTGATTTTGGAGTCGGACATCCCTTACATTATTGTATCTACTGCTACTTAGTAGGTCATCAATTTTCTTTATATTTGTGTCCTAGGAACTCTAATGCATTCATTATGATTTTTAATGTTATAGCATCAGTTCTACAAACAAGTGCTCGATTTTCTTAAGCCAATCTTCACTTATATAATTCTAGTTTAGACAGAACACTGTCTATGGATGACTCAAAATATTAAGCTTTGTCATCACTTGAAGACAGAATAATGTCTGTAACTGCCTTTTGAAGATTTCTTAGATTTAAGACTTTAAGTTTAGGCACACATTTAGCAGGTGATAATGCTCCTGTTTTATTAAAAAATAAAATGGAAAAATCAGTGTTACAATTGCATGTGAATTTATATGTATTTGCAAAACAAAAAAGGTTTCTTTATGCTTTAAATAAAAAAAAATTCCATTGCTAAAATGACTACAATATCATATATAATCATATATAATGTAATATATAATACCTTTAGCAATACTCATTCATTTATGAAACAATTGTTAAACACTTTGGGAGTTTGAAGTTAGCGCCAGCATTGTGTCAACAAAAACAAGTATATATTACATTATATATGATTATTTATGATATTGTAGTCATTTTAGCAATAAGATTTTTTATATTTATAAATCAACTAATTATCTAGAGCTTCAATCAGATTCTGTAAGGAAATCTGTTTTACCTGGGATTGGGGGTGCTGTAAGTCGGCCGCGGGGACGCCCGCCACGCCGGCCGCGGGGACGCCCGCCTCGTGGTTCCACCATCTTGCCTCCTTAGGACGCGCGCGCCCGCGTCTCGTTTCCTTTATTTTGACGCGGACGCGCGCCCGTCGATCCTGACGCGTGTGCGTCGATTTTGGCGCGAAAACCTTGGCGCCCAAACAGGGTATAAATAGGCCACTTCCACTCCCAGCAAACTGCCCGTGATAGAACTTGTTTCTGGTGCTCTGTTCTGAAGCCTTGTGCTATTTTGCCTGTTTGAATCTGATTATCCGTGTTTGACCCAGCCTGTACCTTGACCATCCTGAATTCTGTATCCTGACCTGTGCCTGATATCCGACTACTCTTCTGCTTGTACCCTTCCTGCTTGATACCCGGTTTTGACCCTTGCCTGCCTGACGACCCTTGCTTTCTGCCTGCCACGACCCAGCCTGTCTGACGATCCTTCTGCCTTATCCTTGTCTGTTACCGTGATCCTCGGTCCCAAAGACTCTAGCTACCAGCCGTGCCCCATTGCCTGCCAGAACACTTGCTTGAACCTCTCGTAAGACCAGGTGGCACCCGATTAGGCTGAGGGCTCCTCCCGAAGCTCAAAGGTGGTCACACCACTGGTGAAGCTTAGCTCAGAACCAGGATTCGAGCACTTGTTCTGGTGTTGGGTGCCGGCCGTGACATTATCACGGGCCATGGAGGACGACGATCACACCGAAGCTGCTGCCGCTGCTCCACTTCCATCTTCTTCCGAGCTGTTGCTAACTACGCTGCTGGAACGCATGGAGGAGCAGGAGCAAAAGCAGAACTATCTACTCCAGGGGTTTCATAACCTAACACGCCAGCTGGAACCCTCGCAGCAGCCAGCCAGTTCTGTTCCTACTCCTTCAGTGGGTTCCCTGCCTGATAGGGGTGCTGTATTCAGACCTCAGGAACCCAAGATTGCATTTCCGGCCAAGTTTGGTGGGGACAGAACCCAGTTTTTTTGTTTTTCAAGAAGCCTGTAAGCTGTACCTCAGCTTTTTCCCCCACTCATTTCCCTCTGACGAGGAAAAGGTCAGGTTCGTAATGACCCTATTAGTGGGTGACCCCCAAGTCTGGGCACTTAGATTGCCAGCCACCGACCCTGCCCGTTTCTCTTTAGATATTTTCTTCCGCTCTATGGCCATTCTTTACGATGACCCGGATCGCGCCTCTTCGGCCGATTCCGCTATTCGCAAACTACGCCAGGGTAAACGGGAGGTGGAAATTTACTGCACAGAGTTTCGTAGGTGGGCGGTGGAGACTGGCTGGAACGATGCAGCTCTAAGGAGCCAGTTTCGCATCGGTCTAGCCAAATCTGTCAAAGACAGCCTGGTCAATTACCCCCTATCTACCAGTCTGGATGACCTTATGTCTCTGGTTATCCAGGTAGATAGGAGACAGAGGGAAAATCGGGAGGAACAGGGTACTTCTTCTTTGTATAAGCATAATTTTAGTGCTAAGTTGTCAAACCCCTCTGTGTCTCAACCTCAGGAGGAGCCTATGCAGCTGGGCATCTTTCACCTCTCTCCTGAGGAAAAGGCACGGAGGCGGTCTCTTGGGTTGTGTT
Organism: Xenopus laevis; assembly: GCF_017654675.1. NCBI lineage: Eukaryota > Metazoa > Chordata > Amphibia > Anura > Pipidae > Xenopus > Xenopus laevis. Next base: position 67,368,556 of record NC_054382.1, read on the forward strand.
TGTATTGTGGGGAGAAGGGTCACTTCCTCAATCAATGTTCCAAGAGGCCGGGAAACGCTCTAGCCTAAATGGAGAAGGGGAGCTCCATTTGGGTGCAGGCGTTTCCTCTCCCCAATCTGCCTCCAAGGTCCTATTATCTGTTAAATTAACCTGGCCTACGGGCACTGTTAAATTGTCAGCCTTCATTGATTCTGGGGCGGAGGGTAATTTCTTGGACGCAGCATTCGCTGCTAAAAATAAAATTCCTTTGGTTGCCCTCAATCCTCCTTTGAGAATTCTGGCTGTCGATAAAAGACCCTTGGGATCAGGGGTGGTTTCCCAAAAGACCACAAATCTTTCCATGTGTGCAAATGATCTACACTGTGAGGAGATAGCTCTATACCTCATTGAGGGAGCTTCCTCTCCTCTTATTCTTGGTTTACCATGGCTCCAGAGGCATAACCCTCTGATAGACTGGGTTTCTAAGGGGGTGACTCAATGGGGTACAGGATGTAGTGGGGTTTGTTTTCCCTCTGTAGTAGCCACTACTTCTTTTGAGGGGTTACCCACAGCATATTCTGTTTTTTCTGATGTTTTCTCCAAAAAAGCAGCTGAGACCTTACCTCCGCATCGGCAGTATGACTGTCCCTATTGATTTAGTTCCTGGGTCAATTCCTCCACGTGGTAGAACCTACCCTCTTTCATTGCCCGAAGCCCAGGCAATGAAAGAGTATATACAAGAAAATCTTGACAGGGGCTTCATTAGGCCCTCCTGTTCCCCTGCGGGGGCAGGGTTCTTTTTTGTGGGTAAGAAAGACGGTGGTTTACGCCCCTGTATTGATTACAGGGGGCTTAACAAAATCACTGTAAAAAATCGCTACCCCTTACCATTAATCTCCGAACTATTTGACCAGGTCAAGGATGCTAAGATCTTCTCCAAGCTTGACTTGAGGGGTGCCTATAACCTCATTCGGATCAGGGAGGGGGATGAGTGGAAAACGGCTTTTAATACTAGGGATGGCCACTACGAGTACCTTGTTATGCCGTTTGGTCTATGTAACGCCCCAGCAGTGTTTCAGGAGTTTGTCAATGACATCTTTCGGGACCTGCTGGGGATATACGTAGTGGTCTACCTAGATGACATCCTCATCTTCTCTGCCAATCTGTCTGATCATCGTCTTCATGTTTGTGAGGTATTGCGTAGGCTTAGAGCTAATAACCTGTATGCAAAATTGGAAAAATGTATTTTTGAGGTTGCTTCCGTACAGTTCTTGGGATTTAATATTTCTTCCAAGGGTCTCGAAATGGATCCAGACAAAGTAAGAGCTGTCCTGGAGTGGACCCAACCATATTCTTTACGTGCAACCCAAAGGTTCCTAGGTTTTGCCAACTATTATAGGCAATTCATTAAAAATTTTTCACTTATTGTGGCTCCTATCACAAATCTTACTAAAAAAGGTGCTGACCCCAGTATGTGGCCTCCGGAAGCTATCCAAGCTTTCGAGTTCCTCAAAAGGGAGTTTAGTTCTGCCCCAATCCTCCGCCATCCCGATACAACACTACCTTTTATAGTTGAGGTAGATGCTTCTGAGGTGGGAGCAGGGGCAATTCTCTCTCAAAGGCACCCGACTACTAATAGGTTACATCCCTGTGCATTTTTCTCTAGAAAATTTCTTCCTGCAGAGGCAAATTATGACATAGGGAATAGAGAACTATTAGCTGTCAAGTGGGCCTTTGAAGAATGGCGGCATCTATTAGAAGGGGCTAAACACCAGGTTACGGTCTACACTGACCATAAAAATCTGTTGTATATTGAGTCAGCAAAGCGTCTAAATCCCAGACAGGCAAGGTGGGCTTTGTTCTTTTCTAGGTTTAACTTTACCTTGACGTTTAGGCCTGGTACAAAGAACGTCAAGGCAGATGCTCTTTCCAGAAGCTTTGACTCAATATATTCTGAAACTGATGACTGTAGTACAATTATTCCGGGTGAAGTCATTGTGGCTACTTTGGAATCTGACCTCTCTTCTTTGTTATCCCCTGTTCAGACAGACGCTCCCTCTAACACTCCTGTTGGGAGATTTTTTGTTCCTGAAGATCTTAGAGAACAGGTTCTAAGAGAGGTTCATGATTCCAAGATGGCAGGACATCCTGGTGTAAGTAAAACTATTTCATTACTTACTCGAAGTGCTTGGTGGCCGACCTGTAAACAAGATGTTAAATCTTTTGTGGATTCTTGTCCTGTCTGCCAACGCTCCAAGACTTCTAGAAATTTGTCCCAAGGGTTACTGATTCCCCTCCCTATTCCTGAAAGACCATGGACCCATCTTTCTATGGATTTTATTGTGGAGTTGCCTGTGTCCCAGGGGAAAACAGTAATTTGGGTGGTGGTGGATAGATTCAGTAAGATGGGTCATTTTATTGCTCTTCCCCACCTCCCATCTGCCAAAACTTTGTCCGAACTTTTTATTCAACATATATTTAAGTTGCATGGGTTTCCCAGTAATATTGTTTCAGACAGAGGTGTTCAATTTATCTCTAAGTTCTGGCGCGCATTTTGCTCGTTAGTGGGGATCGATCTTTCTTTTTCAACCGCCTATCACCCACAAACCAATGGGCAAACCGAAAGAGTGAACCAGTCTTTAGAGCAATTTTTAAGATGTTTTGTGTCCGAAAATCAATCTTCCTGGGCAGAACTGTTACCCCTGGGCAGAATTTGCCTACAATAACGCTACCCACTCCTCCACTGGGGAGTCTCCATTTTTTGTTGTTAATGGGTTACACCCAAAAGCCTTTTCCTTCTCTAATTCTGGTTCTTCTGTCCCTTCCGCTAATTCCTCTGTCGAACAATTTTCCTTGATTTGGTCCCAGGTACATGATTCCTTGTCTACTGCTACTTCTGCTCAGAAAAGGGCTGCTGATAAAAGACGTAGAGAAGCACCCCAGTATAAAGTGGGAGACTTGGTGTGGCTCTCTACCAAAAACATCAAGCTAAAGGTTCCTTCCCTTAAGCTGGGTCCCCGTTTCATTGGTCCTTACCCCATCACTACTGTTATCAACCCTTCGTCTGTTCGCCTTAAATTGCCTGTTAATTTCAAGATTTCTGATTCTTTTCATGTTTCTTTACTTAAACCTGCCGCTAATACTCGCCTTACTTCTGTTCCCCCTCCAGTGCAAGTTGACGGTCAGCCTGAATTTGAGATCCAGGAGTTCCTTGATTCCCGAATGGTACGTAACAAACTCCAGTACCTCACTAGGTGGAAAGGATTCGGTCCTGAGGAGAACTCCTGGGTCTCAGTTGATGACATCAAGGCTGATCGTCTTAGGAAGCAGTTCCATTTAAAGTTTCCTGGGAAGCCTGGGGGTCCGGTGTCCCCCCCTAGAGAGGGGGGTAATGTAAGGAAATCTGTTTTACCTGGGATTGGGGGTGCTGTAAGTCGGCCGCGGGGACGCCCGCCACGCCGGCCGCGGGGACGCCCGCCTCGTGGTTCCACCATCTTGCCTCCTTAGGACGCGCGCGCCCGCGTCTCGTTTCCTTTATTTTGACGCGGACGCGCGCGCGTCGATCCTGACGCGTGTGCGTCGATTTTGGCGCGAAAACCTTGGCGCCCAAACAGGGTATAAATAGGCCACTTCCACTCCCAGCAAACTGCCCGTGATAGAACTTGTTTCTGGTGCTCTGTTCTGAAGCCTTGTGCTATTTTGCCTGTTTGAATCTGATTATCCGTGTTTGACCCAGCCTGTACCTTGACCATCCTGAATTCTGTATCCTGACCTGTGCCTGATATCCGACTACTCTTCTGCTTGTACCCTTCCTGCTTGATACCCGGTTTTGACCCTTGCCTGCCTGACGACCCTTGCTTTCTGCCTGCCACGACCCAGCCTGTCTGACGATCCTTCTGCCTTATCCTTGTCTGTTACCGTGATCCTCGGTCCCAAAGACTCTAGCTACCAGCCGTGCCCCATTGCCTGCCAGAACACTTGCTTGAACCTCTCGTAAGACCAGGTGGCACCCGATTAGGCTGAGGGCTCCTCCCGAAGCTCAAAGGTGGTCACACCACTGGTGAAGCTTAGCTCAGAACCAGGATTCGAGCACTTGTTCTGGTGTTGGGTGCCGGCCGTGACAGATTCCCTTCATTTTTACATCAGACTTTATCCCACACTTAGGGGCAGATTTATCAAGGGTCGAATTTCAAATTCAAAAACATCGAAATTCAAATTCAAAATGACCAACTGAAATTAATTAAAAGATTTTTTTTTTGGTCGAATAGGTCAGTTTTCGATCGAATAGGTCCGTATTTTACCAAATTCGAATCATACAAATCGAAGGAATAGCACATTCGATCGAATTCAATTCAAAGTTTTCCCCCAAAAAAACTTTTTTCAAAGTCCACCAATTGACTCCAAATAGGTTCTAGGAGGTCCCCATAGGATAAAACATCAATTTGGCAGTTTTTAGAGACATGTGAGTTCACTCAAAGCAATCAATCAGCAATTAGATTATAGTCACCTACATGTGTGATTTTTCTTAAAGTATAAAAGTTATAGAAAAAGAAATAAACTAAAAAATCAATACTTTTCTGGGCTTTAAAAGAAGTAATCCTATCACGGATTATGTATGATTATCAGATAAGGTTGTGATGGATTTAAGGTATAGAAAGGTGCAAGATCTAATATCTGGAATGCTTGGGATCTGGAGTAGATTAAGGCTACAAATAAAGTAAACATTCAAATATTGAGAAAGATGTATTAACATTGTGTTGACATCAGTATCAGTTGATACTTGTTAAGTTAACTTTGAGCCAAGGTCATATTATTACAGAGGTAAAAAGGCAAATCAAAAAAGTTTGCATAAATTGGAAAATGCTTTTGTTATATATGAATCCTAATACAAAAGCAGCAGAAATATACAGTATGAAGTGCTGACATGTGTATGCATGTTATACTATTGATTCAAACTGAATATCCTTGATGGAAAAGTTCTTAATTCATAATATAACATCCTATGTTAATACATAGTGGCTTGACAAATTTTATTTTAGTTTTAAATTCAAGCAAACTTTTATTATTCATCCTAATCATAAAACATTGTACCTTTTTCCCCTAGGTTCAGGCTTTATCTGTCAGGTGCACCGAAATTCCCCATTCACAGATGCACAGCATGGCTCATCTCCATTGAACTTCATAGCTGTAGAAATATTTGGATGCATTTTCCCTGCTACATTTTTTGGCAAAAGTGACAGTGAGATTTGTTTGCATGCATAATTTGATGAGTGCAAACCTAATTTAATAAAAAAAAAACACACAAAAGCCCTCATATTGAATTAAATAACCCTTTCACTGCACATGCCAGATGGGCTGCTGTAGGTTGCCTGTGTTTGGGGTCTGTTTAGGCCTATGTGTACCAGAAATGCCAGGACCTATTTTGATTCTCAGTCCAGAGCTGCCTATCTTAATGCAATACTGTATAATGAAATTGAGAAAAATAACTTATCTCTGAATGTATCTATCTGAATGTAAAAGATATCAGGATACATACAGACCAAACTATTATTCACCTTTTAGTTAACTTTAATAAATAGTGATGGGTGAATCTGTACCGTTTTGATGAAAAATTAGCAAATTTATCCAAAGATTCATAAAACTGCATAAAATTTGCAAAACGCATTGAAGTCAAAGGACGCACGTCAATAGTTTGTAATTGATCCTTAGTATGCAGCTCAGATTCAAAAGCAAACAGTTATGACCTATTTGGTCTCCCCTCCAGTCACTGATTGGTTATTGCCTGGTAACTAGTGATGGGCAAATCTGTGGCGTTTCACTTCACCAAATATTTTACGAATTGCCAGCAAAATTTGCGAAACAGCAAAAAATTTGCAAAACACGCGTTGGCATTGAAAAACCGGACGCCAGCATCCATTTTTGTTTTACGTCAAATTTTTGCGGCAGTTTCGCAAATGTATTCACCGGCGGCGAATCCTGGGAATTTGCCGCAAATTTGTGCCTGGCTAATAAATTCCCCCATCCCTACTGGTAACCAATCATTGGAAACCAAGAGAGCTAAAAAGCAGGGAGTAGTGGACTGGTTATGTTAGACATCCACTCACTCCAGACTTTATACGTCAAAATCTTACATGCTGATGCGCCATGTCGGTTAGTTTCTCTCTGCAGGTGCAGAAATCTTTACCAGAGTTATTTTTTCATCATGTCTTTCTTTACCTACTGTGCTTGAACAGGGATGTAGGTAAAATGAAAACACCAGGCAAGCTGATGTGTGTAACTTGTCAATAGCCAGTGGACTAGAGAATAGAAGGCTCCCCCACATGTAATCACAGGTCACCTGTGGTGCATGTGATGTGACAGACAAATTGTGTATTTCATTGGTCATATGCAACCCCCCTTGAGGGCCCCTTGTATAGAGGGAGCAGACCTGAAGCTTCCTCTTTACCACTGGCAGAAGGAAAGTAAAGATAAAGGAAATAACGTACACAGCTGACACGTTATTTATCAAAACTTGAATTTTTCAGATTTTTTAAATAAAAAAACTCAGACCAAACTAGAATCCATGATTTGCCTTTATTTATCAATAAAAAAAACTTGAAAACCACTGGATCAGGAAAAAAACGTGACTTTTTTTTAGATTTTTGCATGAAAAATTCAGGTTTGATGTCTGATTTGACGCCCTAAAATCACAAACCACCTCACATTTCGTGAGGGTTAAAAAAAACTTTAAATGGTTAAGGGAAAATTTGCCATTGACTTTTACATTATTTCTGCAGGTTTTAAATGGTGTATTTTCAGATTCCGTCCTGCAACAGCTTCGGGGCATAATCAATCGCAAAAAAAAAAATCTAATTTTTTCTTACTTCAACTTTTCTGGGTTTCAGTGTCAAAACACACGGCATTAGTTCCATATAAATATTTGTATTGGTTACTTATTTATCCTTGTTAGGTTTTGAGTCCCATTTTACTATCCTTTTGATAGGTTTTATGAATAGACAATCAAATATTTTTTTATGGAACATTGAATCATCTGTTAACATTAATTTTTTTTTGAGAAGCATTGTATATTTTATATAGGTATATGATCCTTTATCTGGAAACCCCTTATCCAGAAAGCTCCCAGGAAGGTCATTTCGCATAGAGTCTATTTTAAACAAAAAATTGTAATGTTTATAAATTTTCCTTTTGTCTGTAAAAAAGTAAAACAGTGCCTTGCACTTAATCCAAACTAAACTGCTTGAATCAGTATTGGAGGTGAAACAAGCCTATTGGGTTTATTTAATGTTGATACGATATTTAGAAGACATAGGGGCAGATTTATGAAGGGTCGAATTTCGAAGTGCAAAAAACTTCGAAATTCGACCATTGAATAGGCTAGTTCAGCATTCAAAGTCGAATTCGTAGGATTTTTAAGATCGTACAACCGTACTACGATCATACTACGATCGTACTTCGAATCGAACAATTCGAACTGTTTAATCCTACGATCGTGCAATTTCACTTTGATTTCTAAAAACTTATCCAAATGTTGCCTATATGTTCTAGGAGGTCCCCATAGGCTAACATATCAATTCGGGCAGGTTTAAGGTGGCAAAGTGTCGAAGTTTTTTAAAGAGACAGTACTTTGATTATCGAATGGTCAAATAGTCGAAGCATTTTCACTTCGAATCAAAGTCGAATTTGGCCTATTTGATGGTCGAAGTACCCAAAAATGTCTTCGAAATTAGAAGTTTTTCAATTAGAATATTCACTTCGAATTCACTTTGACCCTTAGTAAATGTGCCCCATGAGGTATAGTGATCCAAATTACGCAAATATCTCATATCTGGAAAGCCATTGGTCCCAAGCATTCTGAATAATAGATCTTATACCTGTACATGCATGCTAATGCTGAAGCATTGTAAATTTTCTTTTATACAGTGCATTGTTTTATTAAATATATGTCTGTAACTGAAAAAATACTATAATGTGTTCAATGATAGCATAGTAGCATTAGAATTTTTATTTCTTGGGAGGCTGTCTAGTAGGAAGTGACCTCTGCCACTAGACTGCTCAGGCTCCAAACCATTTGCTAAACACAGCACTAGTCGAGACAGGAAATAAAGTAAATGTTGCATTTGAGAACAATAAATTCATAATATCCATTAAACAGCTGAGGAAGGCAAAGTGTTTTTCAGTTGATGGGAAAGTCAGTGATTTGGCGTAGAGAGAAAAGAAAAAAAATGTTTTCACATTATCTTCCATCATATGGCACGACAGGTTGCTAATTAAACAACCTTGTACAGACAAGCTGTCACCGCAGGAGTGACAAAAATCTTTACCTTTGCCCTTTTAGCATTCTGAGGAAGTTATGAGATTTGCTCTAAACAGAAGGTAATCCTAATTTTAAAATATTTTTTTATACTATACAAGAACTTTATATAAAAAGTAAATGTGTTAAATATGTGATAGAGTATGGATCAATTTTTACACATTATTACATTATTTAACACTGAATAAATCTGATTCAGAATGGTCCTTAATATGCCCCACTTAACATTTTCAAAACAGTAAATGTTTTTAGAACAAAACATTAATGTACTTGAAGAGTAGAGTTACAAAGAAGAGAATTAAGAATTAAAGCAACATTATTGTCTGATAAAGCAAAGGAAGTTGAAAGCATAATTTTTAGAGAGCTTTTACAATTCTAAACTTGTTAATTTGCAAAGAAGATCAGTAAACAGTAAAAGATTTTCTGTGTTTACTGGTATTTGTTTAATTTTTGTATTTGTCAATTGGAAATAAAATGTATAATTATTTTTCTTGTACTATTCTTGCATACATCAATGTTAATAAATCTGCCTGTAATTTTTGCTGCCATTGCATGTTAGGTTATCTGTTCTCAGCCTTGCTTAGTCATCAAGCCATCAGTGGACTTGCACATTATTCCCCTCTACTAGGGATGAGTGAAATATTTTGCTGTGTTTTGCTAAGAAAAAAATGTCCATAGACTCTATTGTTGCATGGTTTGAAAAATTGTTTTGCAAAAAAGCACCCATTGACTTTGGGGCAGATTTATAAAAGGTCGAGGTGAAGTTTTGATGTGAAAAACTTAAAATTTTGAGATATTTTTTGTGTACTTCGACTAGGGAATAGTCATACTTCGATTCAAATTTTGAACTGAATTTGGCCCACTTCGACCCCAAAAAAACTTTGACCTCCATTCGATTGGTCTTTTTGAATTCGAAGTTCGAAATTTTTTTAACTTCGAACTTTGATAAATATGCCCCTTTGTGTTTGGATTTTTTTTTGCCATTTTGATAATTTTTGGTGAACGAAATAAGTCAGATTCCACCATCACTACCCTCTACTGAAGCATCCATACACTGGAATATTTATGGGTATAGTATCCATGTAAAGCAAGCTACTTTATATTTTCAACAACTTCAAACCTTCCTTTGTCAGAGGACACATACTGAATGCTGTTGTTACAATTAAAACGGTTTGAATAACCATGGATTGCATCATCTACATGGTAGTATAAAGAAAATGACTTACAGATGTTGATCTCAAAGTGCAAACTAAGAATCAGCCCCAACTCTAGCATTAGCTTTCCTTTTTGCCTCCACCTGAAACCACTGTACTGCCTGGGTGCAGGCACATGCAGAGCATATTGGCACCAAAATGCGAGAGTTTGCCAACTTCAATCCTCTCTGCCTCTTCTTTAAAATAGGGATTGGTCCACAGTACTTACTACAGAGTAATGCACCATCGTGTTTTTACTGTTCCCATGTATTCCTCAAAAGAAGTACAGGTATGGGATCCGTTATCCGGAAACCCGTTATCCAGAAAGTTCAGAATTACGGAAAGCCCGTCTCCCATAGACTCCATTATAATCATATAATCCAAAATTTTAAAAATGATTTCCTTTTTCTCTGTAGTAATAAAACAGTTGCTTGTACTTGATTCCAACTAAGATATAATTAATCCTTATTGGAAGTAAAACCAGCCTATTGGGTTTATTTAATGTTTACATGATTTTCTAGTAGTCTTAAGGTGTGAAGATCCAAATTACGGAAAGACCCATTATCCGGAAAGCCACAGGTCCCGATGATTCCGGATAGTAGGTCCAATACCTGTACTGTATTGTGCATTTGCCCAGACCAAGGTGGTGCAGGGGAGATTTAGGAACACAGAAACCTTAGCAGATTGGCTACAGAATAGTACCTAAGGGGCCAGCCAAACAAGAATAGTGATTTTAGTCACAGTGCAAAGGAAGCCGGGTGCCCTAGGCTCCCTCCCCCACACTTCCGCACACTGTGACAACATGGCAGGGGATTGTGGCACACATAAATAGGGATGGGCAAATTTGACCCGTTTCGTTTCGCCAAACATTCGCTGCAGGCGGAATGTCGCCAACGCTCATTAAAGTCTATGGGTATAATTTCTGCGGCGAAACAAGGTGAAAAATTTGCCCATCCCTACACATAAACAAGCAGCTGTAATGAGCAAGGGTCTATATCAGGGGTAAAATAAGTCATACTAGCCTAGTGCCTCTCCACCACTAGGCTCCTGCTTCTTCTGCCTACCACTAGTTCTGACCCTGGATATTAATATATGAAAAAGGAAGCACTGGAATATGAAGCAAACAATCAAAAATAACAATAATAATAATGCTGGTGTCAGAACAATAGTAAAATAAACAAAATATAAGACTTTTGACCTACATCATGAGAACAACAGTGCTGACAACAGGAATGGAAAAAGAATAAGCTCAGTCAGTGCTGTTGACCGGAAACCCATATTTATTTAGAATAGAAATATGCTGGGGTACAGGAATCCACAAAAACTACTTGTTTTGATGCAGATTTCCTGATAATATCTGGAAAGAATTGTAGAACTTGTTCCCCTTACAAGTGGAATTGGGGAAAAAAACCTGCTTTACATTAAACATTCACTAGAGGCAAGTTTAAAAGAAGAATATTGTTTGTCCAAACTTAACTGTATATTTCAAAGATGCAAGCAAGCAATTCGTTTGTAGCTGCCCCATTGATCTGAAAACTATGAGGACACATAAATCCTCTTGCTGAATTCTCTAAATGCTGGAGGCCCTGTGAAGGGGCACCATACTTCACACAGTGAAGAGGTGACCTAGAATACAAAATGCATAAAAGCAAATAGAACGACTAACTCGTTCTTTCATGGGCTTCCATAATGTATTTACCCATACTACGGTCCATTCTTTTGTAACTACCTGGGAACAAAAGGAATAACATATTAGCCACCAGAGCAGAGATGATTTAGAATTCAAGAACCCTTCTTCTCCATTACTGGACCAAATACAGGTAGATTAAACAAAAGTAGAGCTCTTACCTCAATGTGAATTAATACCTGTAATAAGAAGCCTGGTGCTACTATTTTCGCACCAGGTGAATGGAGCAGATGACCAAACTAGGAAGGAGAAACAATGCATGAAAGAACAGGCAGGAACAATCAGGGAGGTCATCAGAAATGTTTAGCCCCCAAGTTGTTTATATAAAGTTCATGTAGGTGATAATTCAGTAAATAGATTCCAATATATACAGTTGATGTTACTATATAAAAAGTAATTCATATAAAGAGTTCCCTAAAATTGCTAGTAAGTCAGTCAGTTCATTGAGAATCAGTCATATTTCCCCTACGTTCAAACCCCACACAAATTCCTGCCCCTGTCATGCTGTTCCGTCTTGTGATTGCTTGATACTGATGTTATAGAGGTTTCTATATAAGTAACATAAAATTTGTCTACAAGGTTACTGATACATTTAGGGGCCTAACGATCTTGCTGTGGGGAACAATAACTAGTTTTTTCACTGTTCATATAATTTAATAAATAAATCACAATATAAACAGCTGATGTTACTCTATACATAGTCAATAAATAGTTTACATAATTAATTAATGTGCTAATAAGTCAGTTCATTGGGGGTCTGTGAAATTTACCATAGGTTTTTTAAAGTGGACCTGTCACCCAGACATAAAAAGCTGTATGATAAATGTCCTTTTCAAATTAAACATGAAACCCAAATAATTTTTGTTATTTACGCATTCATTGCTTTTGTAAACTCATTTAAAAATCTCAGCTGTCAATCAAATATTGCTATAATTATTAATTCCCAGGCGAAAGGTAACAAGATTAAATTATTTTTTTTTTACAGTGTAATTAAAGTTCAATTTGCTTGACTAACATGATAAAATATGATTTGGAATTATTTTTTTGGTAACAGGTCCCCTTTAATTAATAGGTGATCAATGGACTTTGCCCCTACCTGCCCCTGTCAAGTTTATTTCTTTTGTCATTGTTTAAGATTCTATGGGGCAAATTCACTAAGATTCGAAGTTGCACCAGGCGCAACTTCGCCGCACTTCGCCGCACTTCGCCAGGCGTAGTTTCGCCAGCGCTCCGCAAATTCACTAAAATCCGAAGTTGCGCTCAGGGGTAGCGTAAGGTTGTGAATTTGCACTAGCGTTGATTCTCTATGTAAAGCGAAGTTACGCTAGCGAAGGCTAATTTGCATACGGCGCCAAATTCAAATTTCAATGGAGGAATACGTATCAGCACTACAAATGCCAAGAAAACCTTCAAATCATCAAATAAAATTTTTATTTTGCTCTACACATGTGCCCACTGTCTAGGTAAGTTGCCATGAGTCAGGAAATGTAGGGGGGAAGGAGGGGAGCCCCAAAAATTTTTTCGATCTTTTTCAGCCTATCACCCATAATGTAGAAAACACGCCAGCGTTTTTTGGGACTTAGAAAAAATTTTGACTTTTTTTGAAACAATCCCTATCTACTCTATTGCGCTTCGCCAGGTCTGAGGTGGCGAAGGAAGTCTAGCGTAAAAGGTAGCGTTCAGTACACTGCGCAAGTTAGTGAATTTGCGTAGTTACGTCGCTAGTGAAAATTCGCCTGGCGTAAGGGTGCGAAGTAACACTAGCGAAACTACGAAGCGAAAAACGAAAATGCCAAACGCTAGCGAATTAACGCTAGCGTTTGGCGCTTCGGGGCTTAGTGAATTTGCCCCTATGAGTTTATGAGTCATGTTAATTATGCAAGTCTTAGCATAACTTTATGCATATTGAGAACATGACTTGTGCAACTTACATTACATTCACTATGTGGTTAGTGGGTTGGATGGCTTTTTAGCAAGTGAGGGGATAAAGGGACAAGAAAGATAGCTTGTAGTATAAGTTTATCCTGGGACTAGTCTGTTTGCCATTTTGGAGTCAGGAAGGGAATTGAAGAGGCTTTAAATGGTGTTTTTCGCCTTCCTCTGGATCAAATTGCAGTTAGGAAGGTTATATAAAGACTTAAAAGGTTGAACTTGATGGACGTGTGTCTTTTTTCAAAAAAAAATGTTATCTCTCACACCCTGATGGCAGCCCTGGGACCAATGTCCCCCCCTACCTACAGAAAATGCTGGGCCTATTCCATAAGTGGCCAAGATGGCATTAAGGAACTGGATCTGGACACCCTGCACACCCTGCTTTAATTCCTTACCTCTAGCTCCCTTGAATGCACTGATGTAGAACACCAGACAGTCCAGGTACAGTTCCTGAAAGCAGAACAGCAGAATTAAATGCAAAACTCAGGATCCAGTCACAGTGCAGGTACTCTGCCAGCATCTTATACATTTACAGACTCCACTGCAGACACCATCCACCTAGCTCATATACCTGCTCTGAAGAAGGTACTGAACTGTTAAAGGTTATACCAAGTAAAGAAGAATGCCAATACCTGTGCTTGCAGCAAACGGGGTGATCCCAAATTTATTCAATGGTGCTTCATAACACTTAACAAACGATCAAACATTTCGGGACCGCATGGCCCTTCCTCAGTGATACCAGACATCCACAGGAAGAATCCAGATATTTTCTTAATTCAAATATCCTATTGCTCAAAATAAATCTACACCCCTGTTTCTACACAACTGTTTTGAGGCAAAGTCAGTGAGTCAGTGATTTATCAAATGGTGATCTCTAATTTTTACCCATTGATAAATATAATTCTAAAAATCCCGTAGGAATGAATAGAACATGGGTGAGTTTTTATTTATTGAGCACATTTTCATAAATCAGTCCCTATAAAAGCAGGCACTATCACTATGTTTCACAAGGACTGCCACTTTGAAGTGAGGAGGTTAATTCAGACCCCTTTGGGCATTATTTGAACATAGAACTTGTAAAATTATATTCATATTTCCCCAGAAGTCACAAGGAGGCCCAGGTGCACGGCTCTGACTGTACAGGAAGAGGCTGACTCTGAAATGGGACTTGTAGGGTGACTTGAATTTGCTTAAGATTGTATCCAAGCAAGTAACAGCTGTAAAAACTTGTTAGAAAATGCTGCAGGCAACTGATAATTGGCCATACCCTTGACTATAAAGCAAGAAGTCAGCCATGAACATACAGAAAGCTAGACAGAATCTGACCATTTCTAGGAAGACAATAGAAGCTTGACTAAGCAAATGCCTCGTGTTCATCCCAATTTTATATGGTAGACCAGAAAGAGATGGGTATATTTTGTTTTAACACTAAATAAATATTTGACTTAGTTGCAACTCACTACAGCTCCAGGTAGAGTATGCATTACATGGGACTGGAAGGTAGGCCCTTGCTGTAATAGTGGAGGAAAACCATACTGAATTACACAGACCAGATAGATAATTCTGATCATTTCTCACACTTCTATGGCCGATATATAAAACTGCGACTTTTTGGGGTCAGGCTTTTTGACCCCAAAAATCAAAAAAGTCATGGGGATAAAGTGACATTTTCTGAATTTATTATGCTAAAAGCTGCTAAAACTCAAAATACTCTAGCTAAAACCTGTGGAAGTCAATGGCAGATGTCCCTACATTTAGATGATGTTTCATACCTTCGTGATTCTCAACGTTTTCTGACATTTTGATGATTTTTGTGCAACAAGCCGAAAAACTTCAAGCAACAATTTCAAAAAGCCACACAATTTGAATTGTCACAATTTTTTCCAAACTGAGTTTTTCTGATCAGATTTTTTTAAAAAAAATTAAGGCAATTTGTGGTTGGGAGCTAGGTCAAATTTTTTTTTTTAAAACTAGAAAAATATGAGTTTTATGTAAATAGGCACAAACTTATCCTACTGGGGCCTATCTCCACCTCAGGCTCTACAGCACCAGCCACCCCCTCCAGCAAGTTTGGGTCCAAAAATATCAAGCACATGGTAACTTTCCTTTTCAAACACTGGGTAAATTTGACACCCTGGCAATATACAGAACTGCTTTGAAACACTTTTTTTGTAAAAAAAAATTTATTGAGAAAGGAAAGAAAGCTCTACATACAGGTTCTAACAGGATGCTGTAATCAAATGTAATTGTCTTAACAATCAATAGATGGGAGATTATAGTTAAACGTTATTAAAGAGCTGGACGTTTACCCACCCTCATGGGGTCAGAATAACGTAAAGGTGAGCAAAACCTTTACCCTGTTACAGAAAATATTCACAAATGGAAAAAAAACAAGACAGATGTAACAACACTACTGTCTACTTAAATTATACTGTTCTATTATCAGTGTCCCCAATAACTGGTAAGTACTGGAGATGACAAATCTTAAAAAAAAAGAAGCTGAGTAAGTGTTTATGCACCTGACACGTTTCGCTCACACGTGAACTTTGCTATTGATATTTATTTTCTATATAAACACACAGCATTAAGGGGCTCACTTAGAACTGTTGGTTTTCCTATATTTCTGTAAAGCTCTAATTAAGTGATTAATTAAGTGTATAAACATGAAAACCTCTAAGGCAAAATATTCAAAGTAAAAGTTGTCGAGGTGCTATAGAAGTCAATGGGAGCAGCACTGATCCTATTGCACTGATCCTATTGGACCATTTTTAATCCAATCAGAATGTTAGAGGTTTTCAAATTTTATTTAAGTAAGAATTATCCGCAAAACTCATATTTTTAGAGATTTCTTTTGTATCATTCAAAGCTTTTTTTTTTCGTTCATACTTTTTATAATAGTGGTTTCCAAAACCTCTTAAACCAACTAAACTCTGACCCATAATAAATTAGCCTCTAAGTGATGTTAGATTGTTAATTTTGGTTGCAGAAAAAGTGTTCATTAAGATGATACTGACACATTCTTATAAAAATCATAGGAACGTGTCAGTATCAAGTAGTTGCTGCACCCGCAATAGTTCCCCTGAAAGCCCCCCTCAAAGCCGCCCCCAGCCCTGCGAACCTCCATTGACCCGACCCTCCACCACTGCTAAAAGATCTTCTGTGTAGTTTCAGTGATGCTGGGCTTGGGCTGGTGCGATCCTTCCATAGGCTAATTATGAATGAAAACAGGACTTCAGCCTATGAAAGGATTGCTTCGCCAATCAGAATAGATAGAACCAGCGCACACCCTTATTCAGCTCAGCCTGGTGCACAGTCTTAGAGGCTCCGGCAACCTCACATCTGCTATAGAACAAGAGAAGATCGGCACACAGGCATTCAAATTGCAGGGTATAGCAATTAAGAATTTGTGCGGAATGCAATGTTTCGGGTCACACCCCTTTGTCAAGGATTGCTTCGCCCCCAGCCCAGCGTTACGGAAGCAAGGTAGAAGGTCAGTTAGCTGTATCAGCTGCGCAAAGGTTCGTGGGGCTGTGGATGACTTTGAGGGGGCTTTCATGGGAACTCTTGCGGGTGCAACAACTACTTGATACTGACACATTTCTATGATTTTTATAGGAACGTCTGAGTATCGCTTTGGAATGATATCCTTATAAATTGAGCTTAGTGATACTATCAGTTATCATCTATGCTTAGTGATTTGTCTCATGACTGAAAATTGCGTGTTATAATAACTAATGTTCCCCTATTGTAAAATATGAGAATATTGAAAGTCACCTCTGAGTTCCATGACTGGCATAAAAGCATACAGTCTCATCCCTTTAAATTATCATGGGACCCCTTGGTTCCTTTTTATAATCTTTTATTTTACAATAGGGGGTGAGGGTTACAGGGATGTACCTCTTATATTTTATACAATGTAATTTGTAAATTTTAAAACAATAAATGCAGTGCCTGATCTAAAGCAAATTAATCACCTTAATGATATTTATTTTATTTAAAAGGCAGCGTTTGGTCTATTTTGACACATCAATATAAAATGTTAATGAAATGCAAGGCCATGATGCTGGAGCATAAGGTCAAATTGTCTGATCTCAGAGCACATGCAACACACATCAACATTTTACAATCTTTATCATCCTACGCATATTCATTGCAAAATAAAGAAACAATTAAAATAGTCATCACATATGACAAGTCAATCAATACATGGCTCTCAATTTTATGTACATCAGAGTGAGCAGTAAGCATAATCTTTAAAGAATCCATAACTTCAGAAAAAAAAATAGTTTATTTTAATTGACAACTTTTTTCAGTCATATAAATGTAATTTTTTAAGTAGAAGTTTTGGTTTTTGTGAGTATAAAAAAGAGAGATGAAAACATGATTTTGCCTATTTATATGTCCCTTTTAAGACCTAATCTTGATCATGCAGTGCAGTTTTTGGCTCCAGTCCTTAAGCTGAAAAGACTCTCAGAGGTGTGCAACTAAACATCAAGTCAAGTCAAGTGGATTTTATTGTCATTTCAGCCATATACAGTAAATACAGTACATAGTAGAAACAAAATGGCGTTCCTCCAGAACCCCCCGGTGCTATACAACTCAAGTATACGGTCATGCTGGGCTAAGTGGACATTTCAGTTCCTTGTGGATATATTCAGTTCAGTCCTTGGGAGTTGAAAATAAGGATGGGACAGCTGGCCGTTTGCCCTAAGTCTAGCCCATATGCCCACTCTCTTGCCGCGCTTTCACTTCCTCGCACACATGCACGAGGAATGCATTTGAAATATAGGGGTAAACTGTCATGGTTGGGGTTGTTTTCTCTAGAGAAAAAGCACTTGCAAGGGGGCATGATTAATCTTTACAAGGTCTTTGAAGGACATTATAGAAAGATCTTTTTTCACACAAAAGATCAGCAAACCAGAGGCCATCCTTTTAGACTGATCTTTCATTTGAAGCATTGTGGGTGGTTCTTCATAGTGAGGGCAGTATGGTTGTGGAATTTCCTGCCAGGTGCTGTTGTAATAGTGAATCAAGAAGAATGGAGCTGCACACACATAATTATGTGCAGTTCTGGAGCTTCTCCTATTTATTGTGACCACCTGTGCATCAACGTTTTGGGGGGTGTATCCTACCCTTTGTAAGGATGAGTTAGGTTGTGCCCCACCGAAACACTGATTCACAGGTGGTCACAATAAATAGGGTAAGCTCCAGAGTTTCGCATAATTATGTGTGTGCAGCTCCATTCTTCTTGATTCAATATTACAACACCCAGCAGGACATTCCACAACCATACTGTCCTCATTGTGAAGAACCACACAATTTCCTTGATTCATTGTGAGGACAGGAGACCAGCACCACTAGTGCAGTAAGCATGTCTACGAATGGGTGTGCTTTTGTAATGGTGTCACATCCTGCCTTTATTCAAACAGGTGACCTGCTGTCTTCTATGTAGCTTTCTTGCCACTGCTCTATCTGAGCAGGCAGATGGGCTTTTAGTTTTTGCATTGGTCACCTTTAGTGATGGGCCAGTGATAGGGATATTCCTAAAAAAAACTGTTTTGTCAATGATTTTGTTGCAAGTCAAATTTTTTTGATGCAAATCTGACTCTTGACACACGATATTGTATTTTGACATGCGTCAAAATTTTGCTGTGAACTTGTATTTTGAAGTGCAACATATTTTTTATGTTGCGCAATCCATAAAGTGTTATGTTTGTGTCACTTTGTTCCTAACTTCCAAGCTTTGCAGATTGTGTTAAATTAATATGGCATGGTTCGTTTTATGTCAAGATTCGCAAACTGGTGTCCAAATTTGCTGGATTGCATTGGAGTTAATGGGAAGAGCAATTCACAAGCATGTTTTGCTCAGTATACTGCTACTCATGTGCATTGTGACTCAGGTTCTGCTGCCTCTTCCTCTGCCCCTTCTTCTGCTGCCTCTTCCTTTACCCCTTCTGCTGCACCATCTGCAGCTGGATCATCTTGGATCCATTCAGCTGGCAATGTAAGAATATAAAGTTTGAGTAATACAGCACTTGCATTTGTATGGTATAAATTATACAGGATGAGGTGTGTCATGTAACTACAAGAAAACCTTCATCTATGAGGATGGCAGGTATTGGTGGGCAACACCATTAAGAGAGTTTTTTGCATCAGATATTCTCCATTTGACAGCTCATTTACTTGTTCTCTGTAATTATATAACAGTTAACCTTTCCTCTGGTTAAAGTTTTCACTTAAATACACTTTTGTTCTAAAATAGCAAAATAATTAGAAAACAAGTGACTTTATTGTAATTTAGAAGAGAATTCTATTTATTCTGTTTAAATAAATCTACCTTCTACTTCAGCCCGCAGCTGTTCAACCAAATCTAGGTGCTGCTTATTTAGGTCACTCCAGATATGTTGGACCACACGCAGGCTCAGATGCACATTGAAGTGCCGTCTCAGCCTACACCACAGTCTCTCTATGTTACTTTTCAGGGACTGAATGCCGGGGGTCCCAAGAGGAATATTGTCATACCCAATCCCAGTGCAGATACCGGATTATGACGCAAAGTTGCTCCTCACTTAGCAGGCCAGGACCTGCCATCCTGAGGAATGGGAGGAGGTGGACAGGAAGCAGCAGTGGCTCAAAGTCCTCCCCCTGACCAGACCCTGCATTGTACATGGCATCCACACCCACATCCAGCATGCTGGTGTCTGACTCCACACCAGCAGCCTGCTATCCTGCCATTAGGGGACCCTGCCTAATATCCCCTACTGATGTGGTAGGCTGTGCCATGACCTCCTCATCCACATCAGACACGAATACACCCCCCATACCTGTCTGCTCATCAAAAGTCCACCTCAGGATCATACAATAAGGTAACGTGGTGTCATCCTGTACTGAGCCGGCAGGTGACGCCACCTCCTGCCACTCACTGGCGTCTGCTGCAGATAAGGTAAGCCAGTCTACCACCGCCTCTACCTGCTGCGACTGTATAGGTCGCAAAGTGGTGGCAAAAAAATCTGGCACAGTCCTACATGTGCTAGTTGCCCCACTGCGACCCAATGTAGCCTGCTGTTGCTGTTACTGCTGCTACTGTGGTAGCAGCTACTGCTGCACTACAGTGCCCAGACTAGGCATGGCAAATGGGCTGGGCTCCGTGTGAAGTTGGTGTTGCCTTCTGTCCTAAACTTGCATTACGAACATGACCCTTTGCTTGTCCAGAACTCTTTGCTTTGCTCCTCTCATATTAAGACCTGGCGGCATCTGAGTAGCTGAGGGCTCCTCCTGAGGCCAAAGCTGGCTGCTACAGGTGGAAGACTGAGTCAAGACCGGGAGCCTAGCATTAGTTCTGGATTCAGGGTGCAGATTGTGACACACATTAGGTGCTTTTTCTATTACTTTCTGTACCTCCATGTGTTTTATACATGTATGTTTTGCATAGGTGTAGTAGGTTTGTGCGAAAAAGAATTTTATAAAGTCCAGTCTCTAAGAGGTCCATTTACTAATAGAATTATGATTTTTTTCTACTAATCTCAAAAAATTCATGGCTTTCCTATATTTCTGAAAAGCTACATTTTAGATTTATTAATTGTAAAAATCACAAAAACCTCTAATGCAAAACCAAATAAAAGTTGTCAAGGTCCTATGGCCGCTTTTAATCCATTTGGACTTTTAGAGGTTTTCAGATTTTTTTTGCTAGGAATTGTTAAAAAAAAAAAAAAACACAACTGTTTTTGAGGTATTTGGATTTAAGTGCATCATTCAGAACTTTTTTCATACAGTATGTAATTTTCCTATTCAGATCTTTTAATACATTTTGGTTTTAGAGTTTGTAAATTTAGTTGTGGTTTAAAAAAACTCTAAAATGACTAAAATCAGACCTTTAATAAATAAGCCTCTAAATTTGCCACATTGTAAGGACCCATGACGGCACATCCATTCATGGCGGCATCCTTTCCAAGATGGCCGCGTCCAGGGGGAACCATGTGGAGTTTGGATACCAGCGCGTTAATCTGGACGCCATCGTTAAAACGTCAGAATGCCAGAATCAAAACGTGCAGCGTCAACGTGCAAAGTCAGCACATGACGCATGATGTCATCACACACGTTGTGGCGCGAAAATCCACCTATAAAAGGACGCCAGAGGATTTCAGCCATTTCCCGATTATAGATTCAACACTGTTGTGTTCCTGGGTGTGATTATTATTATTTGAACTTCTGTTCTTGACCTTTTCCTGTGTCCCGACCAAGAAACGTTGCTGCCTGAATTGACCTTTTGCCTGGATTGACGACTCCTCTTCTTGACCCCTTTTTGTACCATGAACTGTGTTCGTACCTACAAGCTTCCTTCCTTTCAAACTGAGCCTTTGGGCCCTGACACACATTTAGTGATAAGAACACATTTTCATCAGGTATGGATTTGCAGGGAAATTCTGCATCTCACTGACAGTGAATATGTATTCTGCACTACAAAAATAGTGGGGACAAATATTTGGGGACAGATTTGCTGGTTACTAGCCACCTTTTGAATTTGCCAAGTAGCAAGAAAGAAAGACCTACAATGGGGGTATAGATGTTATTATTATTATGACAAGTGAGCCTAAAAAATTATATAGATGCTGAGCAAATGAAACAGGGAAAGGAGTGCTTCTAATAAATACATATCTGTAAAAAAAATGATCCTTGAAACACTATTGTAGTGTTTATCTTAGAAGGCTTTTGTTCCCTCACACATAAGTGCATACAAATACATTTGCATAAATGCACAAAGAACTATGTAAATAATACAAGTGCAAATATATATGAGACTGGATGAATGTGTATACAGTTTGTGTTTTTTTTACAAAAGAATTTTAATGATGAGAATTAAACTATATCTGTCAATCACTGAAGAATTACTACAGAATTAATGTTTACCCATTTGCATCTGCAAATAAAATTGGCTGTTTGATATGTAGCATATCTTGACACAAGTATTGCAGCTTAAGCTGACAATTTACACATAACAATGATTTATTTATACATAAATCTATATTGCTCACTGTTACTGTAAAATATAACATTTGCGTACTTTAATGTATAAACTCTACCCATTATCTGACACCTAGAAATATTGCTGTCACATACTGCCATCTTGTTGTCTTCTCTCATTGCTTTTCTTTTGTGTTTTTATATAACTGCATCATGCTGTCTGTCTCACATGCTGTTTGATTGATGGCAGTCTATGAAAGTTGTTCCTATAACTATCCTAAACTCTGATTAATATGACAAGCAACGCTTCAGGAAGCAATAATATATATGATGGAATGCTGGAACCATAAAGCAAAGTTTCAGCTGAGATTTAAATTATCTGTTTCAATTGTGTTTGCAAAAAAATTTAGCTTATAGTTACTGTACATGTTCTTAAGGCTAGAGATACATATGGCACTTGCAGAGATGACAAACAGTATATGGCTAGCATGAATTGATTACCAAATTATTGTATTACATCTTTTTCTCCTCCAGAATATAGCAGGAATGTACCACACTACTATAATATATCTACCTTTAAACTTTCTTATTATGACTTAAGTCTCTATCTTTTCAATATCTAGCATTATAGAGAGATTTCTGCATTAAGCTGATGCTGCCATTAAATAGGATTTTATAGCATTGATACACATTTATATGCATATCACTCAGTGAGACACATAAGATTTGTATTACAGTAAGAACAGAAAAATCTATTCTTAAATGTACATTGGCTCATTTACCATATTTTGGTGTAAAGTGCCAAAAGAAATCACCAACTCAAATTGGCTTGTTGTATCTCACTCTGTGTGCAAGATGGGGTATGCCAGGGGATGCAAGTCAAAGGGGATGATCTTTAGCATTTTCCAACCATGTACAGTATTTCTCACAGAAAATGACAATTTTGGCCCTCCATTGCACCCTATGGAAATAGCATGAGTATGCCAGCATGGCTGCTTGTCATATATGTCTAAGGGACAACAGAATGTGAATTTAAGTATTTCATAGCTTATTT
Organism: Xenopus laevis; assembly: GCF_017654675.1. Lineage (NCBI taxonomy): Eukaryota > Metazoa > Chordata > Amphibia > Anura > Pipidae > Xenopus > Xenopus laevis. The sequence continues at coordinate 67,391,673 of NC_054382.1, forward strand.
TAACAAGGAAAATGTGCTAGACAAAACTCCCAAGATCAGGTCCCTTTTACATTTGAAAAAGTGTTTTCCTGTAGTCCAAAATTTCCTGTAATGCAAAACCACTGTCAACAATCCTTCTGGTGTTGCCATGACTTTGACCACACCAACATTCAAATGTGAGGGGTAGTGGATAAGCAGTCTGTGGAACAAAAATGTTGAAGCAGAGATCAAGAATGAATTCCTCTACCTCAACCCAACACATAACCAATGGGACTAAAGAGGAAGAACATGTGACATGTAAGAACATGCCAATTAATAACATCAACTGGTTGGGAAACCATTGGACCATCTTAAAAGCATCTGACTTACAATCACCCAAAACTGGAAAAATCCTTTACCACCCTCAAGAACTGAGGTGATCTCCAGGATAAGTGAATAAGAGAGAGATGGATGATGGCTAGGTTGAGAGGAACAGTACCAAGGTTTTATAAGATATGGTCCAGTTGGGATCTCTATATCTTCACAATTAAGAAAAGTAATGTGCCACCTTAGACACTAAACAAATCTTGGATTAGACACTAAAAAAAGATCAGGGCTTTGCCTGGACTATCGCAGGAAATAAACATGTTTGTTCTCTAGTCCCTCCAATGTTAGTTTGGCCTTACATTTGAATAACTGCTGTGCTGAAAGATTAATATTCTACCAAGATTACATTTAAAAATTGATTATTTTGTATTACTGTATGTTTATTTCACAACATCCATTATTTGTTCCATTTCAACAACAAGATGCTTAGAACCAGCTTGTGATGAAAAGCAGCCCCACAGCATAATGCCACCACCACCAAACTTCTGTGAAGCAGAAGATGTGTTATCATCAACACAAATACAATATTGTTGTATACCTCTTCCATGTTATACTGTATATTATGAGCTCTGCCTGGCACTACAAGGAAAAAAAGAAAATGCTTCTGTGGGATAATGTATTAACCTTACAGTCACTAAGTCCACTCCTGACCTTTAAAGGGGTTGTTCACTTTTGAGTTAATTTTTAGTATGATGAAGAGAGTGATATTTTTATTATTTGTGGTTTTTGAGTTATTTAGCTTTTTAGTCATCTGCTCTCCAGCCTGCAATTTCAGCAGTCTGGTTGCTAGGATCCACATTACCTTAGCAACCATGCACTGCTTTGAATAAGAGACTGGAATATGACTAGGAGAGGATCTCAATAGAAAGATAAGTAATAAAAAGTAACAATAACTATACATTTGTAGCCTTACAGAGCATTTGTTTTTTAGTTGGGGACAGCGACCTCCATTTGAAAGCTGGAAAGAGACAGAAGAAGAAAGCAAATAATGAAAAAAACTATAAAAAAATGAAGAGTAAGACAAATTGAACAGTTGGCCATTCTATAACATACTAAAAGTTAACCTCTTGGTCACTGCAAGCACACAATATGCACATTTATCTTTATACTGTATATTAAACAATGGGAGCATTGTTAACTGATCTAGAAAAAATATATCTCTTCATGAAACACATGGAATACCATTTCATTCAATGATTTTGGAAATAACGGTGGACACAGAGGTGGAAAACCATACATTTTTCCCTTTAAAAGTTCATCTTCTAGTTAGATAATCTACTATCAATCTACTACCCATGCCCGGACTGACAATCTGTGGGTTCTCGCAAATGCTAGAGGGGCTGCTATAAGGTGCCATAGAAAGTTGGTATTTAGTGGGCTGGTGGGGCCTTTTTTGGCCTCTTTGTGGGCTGATTTGGCCTCTGTGTACCTGAAATGTCAGGGCCTATTATCATTCTCAGTCCAGACCTGCTACTACCAACAAATATAAAGGTAAAGTTTTGCCCTCTGATCGTGCTTTTTGATACATGTTTTGCTATAGCAGATTTAATGTCCTTTTTACAGCTGACACATGCTTCAAAATCCTTTTATCTGCCTTCCTTGTGGTCTTTCCAACATCTTGGGACCCACATGCACTTGTTCCAAGGCACAATTAAAGTATTGTTTCATATTAGAGTTTTATCCAGCAATCAAAGGGTTAATACTTCCAAGAGTGTAACCAATCAGCTTTAAGGGGAAGCTATAAATATTCATTGGTTACCTGATCATACTGCCTGAGCAACAGGTTGAGGAGAGAGTTAGATGTGGTTTTGTGTTTTAGAGACTTTGCTAAGTGATATTAAGAGATTTCTAGTTACTGAGTGATTCCTGACCCTGCTTTAGTTACTGGTTTGTCATGTTGCAGTTTGCGAGTTTTCCCAGCCCATTTGTGCTAATGCATTCAGCATCTCCTGATCTCTGAATCTCCCTGCTGCCGCTACACTGCTCTGGTAAGTGTTAATTTTCTTATCTAAGTGTTACTTTTGAGCAGCTGTTTGTATTTCCCCAGAGTTCTCCAGTAATTTGATATTTGTTGCAGCTATATCAGAACTAGATATGTTCTATGTGACTAAGTGTGAGTGTATCTGATTCATTTAGATAGCTAGTCTACACTCTTAAAACAGATTAAGTTTTCTAAGTGTGTGCTCCCCTACAACAGGTTTGCTAATACTCTCAAAATATATTATATACCAATATGCCTCAGTAATATAATAAATAAAAGAGAGAGTTAAACATGGCTCTGTTCAAACCCTTTCAATGCTTCAAACATATATAAAAGTTACTTGTTAGATCTAAAAAGTTCCCACAGTTCTCTTGTTACTTGTGTGTGTGTGTGTGTGAGATATGAATACAAAGTGTAAGTGCAGTGGTGGGTGAATCAGTCCTGCTCCTCCACTTGTGATCCCTCCAAAACTCCCTCCAGACTCAACGTACATTGCTTAATAAATGTATACAATGTGGAATTTCTCCAGACTCAAAGTAAGGGGTCCGTTTACTAAAGTGCGGTAAATCTGACTTTAAGTTTCCGCATGTTATCGCTGAGAATATTTTTACGCCAGAATATTCGCAGCGACTAAGTTTACTAAACAGCGATGCGCTCAGAAGTCATTGCGATCACTTGCGGTAACTACGTTAAGGTACCAGCTTACGTTAGCGGTAATTTTAGCGAGTTGCGAATTTTCTGGCGAAAAATTAAGTTTTTGCGAATATTTATGCTATAAAATAGTGTTGTTTTATGGTGGTTATTATGGCAATTTTTACTGTGACATTTATGGCCAGAAATGCATCTTCAAAACTCATAAACTTTATTGACTGATGATTATACCATCCAACAGAACATCACCAGAGTAACACCAATCAAACATGTCTGCATCATATAAAACATTCTGCCAATAGAATCAAAGGAACAAGAAATGATACCAGTCAATCTCTTTGCTTCATAGAGATGCACAGTTTAATGTAGCCAATCACAATGAAACCAAAAAAGCGTAGAGGCTGACGAATCCTTGGACTGTGATTGCCGCTGCCAATAATACACCTCTGAGCTGAAACTGCTGCTGTTGCAACAGATAGAAGCAGAAGCCAAAACATCCTGTCAGCAATAGCTACAGATCTCTCTCTCCTGTCAGCAAAGAATGATGGGTAAAAAAAAACAGTATTATGGGATATTTCCTGCCCCTTGAGAATTTTCTGGCGAAAAAAATACTTTTACGCCACTTCATAGGTGGCGGTAAAAGTTTGCGAATATTCTGGCGTTAATTTTGTCTTTAGCACATTTCGCTGTTTAGTAAACCATGCGTTAATGTGTACGTAGCGTTATTTTCAGCGAATGCGATTACTGGCGAACAATTATTCTTGCGCAAGAAAATTCGCAAATTTATATTTACCGCAGGTTAGTAAACTGGCGATAACATATTTGGCAAAAATTCTGTCTATATATTGTGCGAATATTTTTAACGCACTTTAGTAGACGGACCCCTTAAGTTGCTTAATAGCATGCAGAGGTGATTATAAGAAGTCTGCTGTGTTATGAACTCTGTGTGATTTTGTTTTGGAGGGATCACAAGTGGAGGAGCAGGACTGATTCGCCCATCACCGCACTTATACTTTGTATTCATATCTCATACAAACATAAGGGTTTGAAAGGAGCGCTGTTTAACTCTCTTTTATCTTTTCTTAAACTATTCTACACTCTGCAGTTAACCCTTTCAGTTCAACTCCCAATTACTACCTGCCAGCTATTTGTATACAATAGTATTGCAACCGCTTGCACCTTGATGATTATTATTCTAAAGGCAAAAGCAACTTCGCTTTCATTGCAGTATTACCTTATCTGACCTCAAATGAATTGTTTCTTATTCTTAATTTTTCCTTGCAGTTTCTCATATGTTATTTAAAACTCAATTAAGGGCTGAACTCCACGGAGCGCTGTTGTCGGATAGATGTAATTTGTACCTGTTATTTCACATTAATTTCCATTCTTTTCTGTACATGTCATCGCTTGGTGACTAATCGGATGTAAGTGCACTAATACTCGATTACATATTCCCACGAATAAGGATAGTGACTGTTCATCTCCATACCTTATTGTCATTAAGTTGTAGATCTAAGATGGGCCCTCCATTACTTACTCCATTTAGCCGTCTGATTAAGCTGCAGGTGGGAAGTAAATAGATGTGAAATTACACCTCAGTGCTCCCTGGACACTTCCTTGTGTTGGGAGTGTGTAAGCCTTTTTGCCCAAAGACATGGTGTCCCTGTCTTTATGCTCCTGATCTTTAAGCCTGCCTACCATTGCTAACTGCCCCAAAAACTGTGTATACAGGCAGTTAGTTTGTCACAAATAATAAAATGTAGTAGAATCAAATCTATATTTGCTATCTCCAAAGATGTGAAACGATTGGTGTAGCTGGGCCTCTGGGGATTTTAATTAAACACATTGTGGTATCCCTCAAGTACATGGGGAATTTTTGTACCATTAGCATCAATAATCTATCAACATATTGAGATTAAGAACTCTGGAATCACTATTGGTCAACCCTGTACATTCTTCAGTATGGCAGTTACAATTTATTCCATTTCTTTGGGTAGGAATGTGTTTATTTTATAAGCGGTGGATTTACTGAGATGATGGTTAGATATAGAACATGCCTTAAGAGCAGCGGGGTTTTTCCTGCTTCTGAGAAAGTGGTTGCTTGCCACAAAATGAATAACGTGATTAGTTCAATGCACTCTTTTTGCTTGTGGTATTATTAATAAACATTTGTCCTAAAGATGGAATAATGTTCGGGTTTCTTCCACTCAGGTGTGGGTTATCTTTAAGGTCCCAGCATGTTCAAAACTGCTGCCCATTTGCCTCTGTGAAAATAATCTAAAAAAGAACCAGCACTCATTTATGGCATTGTTGGTACATATAGGGGCAAATTCACTAAAGCTCGAATCGGCTAACACTAGAGCGAATTTGCCAGCATAACGTCATTTTGTTACTTCGACGATTTACAAACGGGTGCTGACATAAATTCGTTAGCGAAGTGGACCTACTCTAGTGCTACTTCGCACCCTTACGCCAGGCGAAGTTGTGCTATGGCAAAGGGACGTAACTACGCTAATTCACTAACTTGCAGATTTTACTGAATGTTACCTCTTGTGCCAGACTTGCCTATGCCACCTCAGACCAGGCGAAGTGCAATAGAGTAGATAGGGCTTGCTTTCAAAAAAAAAGTTGAAACCGCTGGTGTCTTTTACTTTTTTAAGGCTGAAAAAGATCATACATTTTTTTTTGTGGGTACCCTCCTTCGACCCTACATTTACTAACTATTCAGTAGGCACATGTATAGGGCAAAATGACAACTCTATTTTATTTTATGAAGGTTTTCCAGGTTTGTGTAATGTATTTGCTGCTACCTATATGTCCATTGTACTTTAACTTGGCACCGTATGCAAATTAGGCATCTTTAGCATAACTTCGCTTTGCTTGACGAATTAACGGTAGCGCAACTTCACTACCTTTCACCTCCCTGAGTGCAACTTCGGATTTCAGTGAATTAGCGGTGCCCTGGCAAAACTTCGCCTGGCGAAGTGCGGCAAAGCCAACGCTGGCACAATTTCGAAGGTAAGTAAATTTGCCCCATAGTGTGTTGATTTGCCTGTTGAAGTTTTCTTGGTCCCAAATGACTCAAATCCCCCTCCAGCCTTTGGTACACAGGAAAGTACCAATTTGTTAAATAGTATCTGAAATGCATACTTGATACTTTCAGTAATTCTGTGGCAACAAGCAAGGGTAGTTCTTTGCATTTGGCCTCAGTTATTTGTAATGCAGGCGGGGCGGTCTTTTAGTTTACCCAGGAAAACAATATACTGTTTTTTTCAGGACAGCCTGAACTTTCAAAATATGCAAGAATTTTGGTGTAATTCTACTTCTGTAAAAAATATAGGCTTCTAAGTCTCTAATAAAATGAAAAAAATCATGTTTCACAAAGAATAATCACATATCAGACATCACATATCAGAAACATAATTTATTTAATGTACGAGAACACAGCCAATTTGGAAAGGTCTATGTCTCCTGAACGCGGCAATACCAAATATATATAGTTTTATGGAGATTTCTCACTTGTATAGATCAAAATCTACAAGCAGTACACTATCAAATTTCCAAAGCACCTCTCCCCAAACAGCATACTTCTGATTTCAAGGCCAAACATTCCGCTAACAGTAGGTTTACCCTAGAAACTACCCATTATTAGAAAGAACAAATTCTGGTGAATCAAAAATGGGTAAATATATCTTTGTACTCCAAGCTACCAAGTTGCAATTGTTTCCTAAAGTTATAATGTTTAATAGAAATTGGTGAATTTTTTGAAAAATGACCTCAAAGCTTCCACTCTACAGCATCATATCTCCCACACATCTTTGAGTTTTTTGTGTATACATATGTATGTACTTTTAAAAGTGGCATGACAGTGTGTATATAAGTGTGAAATAAAGTGCAAATAAGTGTACATAACTTTACAAAAAAATGAAAAAGAAAAAAAAAATCTTTACTAAAATGAGTGTGTAACTGTGTATAGATGTATACAAGTGTAGTGTGTAAAATTAAGGCCACTTAACATTGCTGGAGCAGAAGGGACAGTCTGATGCTCTAGAAGTCTTGCAGCAGCGTGTATGCTGAGTCACTGCAGCCAGGAAGTGTGTGGGCATCGCCAGTGAAGCAGAAAGAAGGAAGCCGGAGGAACTGGTAAGTTGCTTCTTTCTGCGATTTTAGGTCGTCCCTGTGACAATCCTGTTGCAAGACAGCCCCCCAGCCTTGTTGCCCAGGGGGCTGTCAGCACTGCTAAGTCTCTGCAGAGACTGCTAAAGGCATCTTTATAGGCATCTTTATACCTTGTCTACTAGAAAATCATGTAAACGTTAAATAAACCCAATAGGCTGGTTTTGCTTCCAATAAGGATTCATTATATCTTAGTTGGGATCAAGTACAAGATACTGTTTTATTATTACAGAGAAAAAGAAAATCACTTTTAAAAATTTGGATAATTTTATTATAATGGAGTCTATGGGAGATGACTATTCCGTAATTCAGTGCTTTCTGGATAACAGGTTTTCGGATAATGGATTCCATACCTGTTTTAATAAATAAGGCCAGAAAAATGCCATGAATCTCCTTGCTGTTGCTCCCAATGTCCTTGAAGAAAATATAAAATCAATCATGATTTTTGGTTTTTTAATTGCTCAAAAAAAAAGAAAGGAAATAGCATTGCTTAGCACTGTCATTTACTTATTATCCATGGCATTATATTTAGAATTTGAGCTCTGCCACAGTAGTGTGAGCATTGCTGTATCAGCATCAGCATAAACATGAGCTTGTAGATAAGAAAACTTAATAGATATTGAATATTAATAAATTATTCATCTTGAAGCAATTTCATTAAAAAGTGCATTTTAGATAGGAGTTACATGTTTTTATAATGAAGCAGGTGCAACATTTTAATAAACAATCCAACTGGGAAATGGCCAAAGGCATTCATGAGGTGCATATATTATCACATATCATGTAAGCATGACTGCAGCTTTAGGTAATTGCCACCATAAATCAATCTTTAACATCTAACTGATAGATAACTTACTGATCTCTGAATAAACAGAAGTCATTACAGGGAAGCCTAATTGACCAAAGACAAACACTTGAGAGGAATAACTAATTTTGAATGTGTAGTAAAATTAATATATTTAGCTTATAAGGGATTTAAAGGTATATTTATGTAGTGCAGTTGAATGCAAGGCATCATTTTATTAAAAGTTGTTATAATCCGTAATTGTTATGGATGCTTACTGAGTAACCACATCACAGCAGTTAGCAGTAGTTCAACAGCAGCAATAAGATGCCACTAAGCACAAAGCTATGTGAGAATGTAATAACAATATCCAAGTTTATTTAGCAAGAAAGTTATTCATATATACAAACACACAAATGTTACATATTCAGATATAATTTTTAAAACCTTAATATACTATAACTTGTTCTGCACAGCAGACCATAGTATATTGTTAATGTCGTGGCAGATACAGCACACCTAGCGATATAACACTTGGAACAATACAGAATTGCCAAAATGAGTTCAGCATCGTATGTTAAACAGCGCATTAATGTTATACTGACACTTTTAAATGAGCGATAGAAATAGATACCTGTGTACAAAAAAAATCAGGACACAGGTACCAATAATTGAAAACACAATCATCTAGAAAAAAGGTTGTGGGCACTCAAGGAATTCAACAGGCCATCAAACTCCAGTAAAAAGAAAGATATATTTTATTTATAACATCTCATGAATTAAAGTATTGCATGCATGTAAAAACAATCCTAAGCTAAATGTGTACATCAGGCTGGTATTTAAAGGTAAACCACCAATTTCCCATTGAAAAAAACAAAGCATGTCTCAAAGGAAGTGTACCCAATATACAAAATGAGTTTCAATAAAACATTGCAGAATTGTATCAACAATACAAAGAGATCATACCAATCAATCAAAATATATAAAAAATAAACAATGTATTTGGTTAAATATTGTTTATTTTAATTTTGGTGTTACTGTTGCATAGGTCTATATCGCTATAATTATTTCTACCTTTCATTTAAAGGCTTATTTTCTCGTATTTACATTTGCACAGACACATTTAAAGGGAGACTTCTTGGAATGGCATCCCTCCCTCTCTCCCCAGTGCTTACCTTTTCTGTGCAGAATTTTTTGTTTAAAAACAGAAATTCTGTTCTTACAGTTACCAGATGGCATTTTGCCACCCCTGGAAACTTGTATGACAGTACCACCAGAGGTAAATATTACCATAGAGGAGAGCATACAAAATCCTTTTGCATACAAGGCCCAAGCCAGAATCAAACTCAAGACCCCAGCACTTCAAGGAAGAAGTGCTTCCTACTGAGCCACCTTGCTGAGATGCATTTTCCTGTGTGAAATTATCAGGTTTGTCACAATATACAATACAATACAACATAAGTCTCTTACTTTTTTGCATATTTTGCTCCAATGTGGAGAAATATGTTGTTTAAATATTTGGTAGTTATTTATTACAGATATTCTTAAGCACCTTATTTGGATTTTTTGGTTCTTAAGGTTTTAGATCCATAGGACTCATAAGGTTTAGCATAATGCATTACAATACTCTTCATCTCTTGCTTTAAAATGCTTTAATTAAAATTTCCTCTAAATGTTGCAAGAACATTGGCATATTGCAATGACAGATTAATAAAGAAAACAAATTCTTCCAGAGAAAAAAATATATAAGATGGGCTTATTGGGAACCATATATAATAAAAAAGTAATTATAAATCAAAATAATTATAAGTCAGCATTTTACATAAAATCTTAGCTTTTTCTGCAATTTTGTTTTATTTAGATTTAAAGGATAAGAATGCAGCTGTTTAATTTGTAGCTATGCATACAAAAACTGTATTGGGGGGGGTCTGGCTTTCCCATTTTCATAATATTTAAATACAATAAAATATTAAAACCATCGTAGACATGTAAAGCCTGCATTTTCCTATAATGTTTACGAGTTGGGCATATCTTTCCCCACCCAAGCCACATCATTTGTACTGCATATACAGTACCCTCTCATTTGCCAGCATCATCACATTTTCTTAAAACAAATGGCAGCTATCACCTGAAAGCCATTTTACCTCAGACACTTAATTAGTAACATTGATATTTGTAAACAGGACATGTATGCTGTAAATTTCATGCAGTGCAGATGACAGGTTTATACAGGCACAACATACTTTGATAAAAAGTTCTTCTGGGGTTGAGCACTGTAATGGTTAAGCTGAGCTCAGGAGAGGTGGTTAGGAGAAAAAAATAGGATCAGACAGAGCAGAGTTTCTATGGTAACCAACAATGCTATCTCTTCATTATCTGTTAGACTGGAGGGTGTGTTTAGTGATCCAAGCTTAAGAAGTTGTTCAATGATTACTTTTTTGTGTGGATGGTTTACATGTTCTTTAAATCCAAATCAATAATTTCAGTATTTAATATGGCATTTACTTTTTGTTGTCCATCCCCTTTGCTGCAGGCATGGTCATTGTGGTATGCAGCGAGAGAGCAAGAGAATGAATGAGAATAAGCTTTGCCAGTATAAGGGTATCTCTGCAACATATTAAGTGGGAAATGCTTTTCACAGGGTTAAGCATGGAACAAGAATGGGAAGTCTTTAAAATGCTGCATAATAAATATATGTAGGTATATTCCCCTTGTAAGCAATGTGCATCTTTGCAAAGCAAAACCTTTTTGGTTCAACAGAAGTGTTGGTGTTGAGGTGGGTAAGAAAATACATGCTTTTAAGGCTTTCAATTTAACAGCCAAAATATTTATAAGGTACAAAGAGGCCAATAAATAATGCAAAAAAAGCTATAGACAAGCTAAAATTGATATGGAAAAGGGTATTGCAGCAAGCAGTAAAACAAATCTAAAGTTGTTTTTTTTTTAAATATGTATAGTAAAAAAAACTTAAGCAGGTGGGACCCTTAATATAAGAGGGGGGGTCAGCTGGTTGATGAGAACAGAAAAAAAGCTGAGATTATGAACTGCTATTTTTCGTCTGTCTACACAAATGAGTAATCTATTAATGAAGGTTTCCTTCTTAACAGTCATAATTCCAGAAATAAAACTAATAATGCATGGTTCACACATGAGGAAATTCAAAAGAGACTAGAACATGTTAAAATAAACAAAGGTCCAAGGCCGGATGGAATTCATCACAGGGTAATTAGCAAACTTAACTCTGTGACAAATCTCTTTGCTTGCAAATTGGTGAATTGCTAATATGGTGCTGCTATTCAAAAAGGGATCCCGTTCTCAGCCTCAAAACTATAGGCCAGTTAGTCTATTAGTGGTAGGCAAGCTTTTCGAACGGTTAATAAAGATACTGACTTCATAGCATACCATAATAGATCTTGCCAGACTAACTTAATTTCTATTTAATGAGAAGGAGAACAGTGGATGTGATCTACTTAGACTTTGCTAAAGCATTTGATACAGGGCCACACAGAAGGTTACAGGTTAAATTAAGGAATGATACAAAAAAGAAGAGAAAAAGAAATGACCCATCTCATTGCACCTTCCCATCCATATGTTGCAAAAACTCCAGTGAAGTGATTCTTAAAACTTAACTTTTAATTGAGCATTAAAAACCTATGTCTAGATAGCAATATTAAAACAAAGGTGGGCGAATTTCTTAGGTTACGCCGTAATTGCTATGATTTTGGTCTTTTTCGGAAAAGGGCAAGGGAATTAACGGAACGCCTGGTACATAGAGGATACTCAAAGAATGTTATACACAAAGCCTATACTAGAGCAGCTAGGACACCTAGAGACTCCCTATTGGAGTCACGCAAATGTAATTCACAGAACAATAGTCAACCTATTAGATTTATAGGTACTTTTTGTAAACAATGGCCTGCCATTGATTCAGTTTTGAAAAAACACTGGCATATTCTACATACAGATCTGGTCCTCTCCACAATAGTGGGACCCCGACCTCTGACCTGCTGTAGACGGGCACCGAATCTTAGGGATCGGCTGGTAAAGAGCCATTTTTCCAAACAATCTAAGATAATGGTTAATGGAACCTCCACATGTGGCAAATGTAAAGTTTGTAGATATATGCATAATCAGAATCCTGTGGTTGATAGATTTGGCAAAAGCCATAAGATCACTTACAATTTCACATGTAATACTAACAATATCATCTATATGCTGACTTGCCCTTGCAATAAAATATACATGGGTAAAACCAATAGAGCTTTCAAAAAGAGACTGATGGAGCATATGCTTAGCATCGATAATGCATTGGATTTAATAAAAGCCCATAAAAAATTACCACTGGTAAGTCGTCATTTTCTTGAAGCCCATAATCATTCAAGTTCTGGTTTGAAAGCAATGGGCCTCTCGAGAGTGACATTGGGCATAAGAGGTGGAGATCTTGAATCAGCTCTTCTATCTAGAGAGAGCGAGTGGATATTTCTGATGAATGCGCTGAGCCCCAATGGTCTTAATGAGAGCATGACAATGAATATATTTATCTAACAGCTCTAGGAACCATTACCCTATAATTCAGGGTCTTTGTAATAACCTTAAGATCACATTGGCTGTGTTACCCTCTAACTTTACACTGGCTACGTTGCTACTATAACTTGGTGTTTCAACTGTAATGTAGATATTATATTTCACTCACTGGGAGAATTTAAAGTGTACTTTTCTGATTAATTATTCCCCAAATATTTAGTCAGGTAGCTGCCATGACCAATAAGCGTCTTTTCATACTGATTCTATTTGGACATCAATATGTTTTAATTCTATCGCTATACATATGATTTTGTACTCATACGGACTGTTTAATGCAGGACCGCACAGGTTAATATGGACATTAAGAGATAATTCGGTTACACTTCCCTCTATCCCTTAATGCATATCCGTTTGCTTTTGGCAACAAGGTATCGTATAATGTTTCCGATTGGTGATTCAATTGTAGGGGACACGTTGTTGCGCTTAGCTCAGTGCATGTTGCAAAATGGGTAGAAGCAATAGATGATCCGTGTAAAGCGGCGATCATATACATAACCTTTTTTGACAGTACCTGTCAATTTTCGCCTGTGACGCCCAGTATGCCTATTCACTGCTGGGGCGCGACGCAGACTGCGGGATTGAGCTTTCCGATTGGCTCATTCAAATCCATACCGGCTGCTCCGTGGTTTTAAATACAAGTGCAGTGTTGGCTCTATCCTTATGCCTTTGATAAAGCCCGCAAACTAGCGGGTGAAACGCGCATCAGGCGCATTTTTAGCTTTTGGTTAGGTAGGCCTCTGATAGGGACAACGAATCTATAGCTGGGGTGATCGGATCGGGAGGGGACTTTGGAGGGTGTTGGTCATTGGACGATCCGTGGGGTAGAGAATTCGCTACTAGTATCTTGATACATCTGGTTACTGTAACAACCGTATGTAATTTAGGCCTCTATACCATAATTACTCAGCACACCTGAAGGGAGGGATCCTGAAGTGGGTGAAGGGGTGGCCTAAAGGGGGTTAATACTTGGTGGACTCTATAGATACATAGAATGATCAATGGTCAAATAATCGCTAATATTTATTGATTCTCTCTAACCAACCGTCACTCCCCGGTGACTTCACCCCTCCTACCCCTTGCTAATCAGTCTATCAGCCCCCTATCGAACCTTTGTTTTAATATTGCTATCTAGACATAGGTTTTTAATGCTCAATTAAAAGTTAAGTTTTAAGAATCACTTCACTGGAGTTTTTGCAACATATGGATGGGAAGGTGCAATGAGATGGGTCATTTCTTTTTCTCTTCTTTTTTGTATTATTAATTATTATTTGACCCTGCACACCGTCCTTTGCGTCGGATGGATGGTGCTCCCCAACCTCTAACTTATTAAATTAAGGAATGTTTTGTACCTGGATAGAGAACTGGCTAAAAGAGAGACTACAAATAGTGGTGGTAAATGGAACATTTTCTAATTGGACCAGTGTTGTTAGTAGAGTACCGCAGAGTTCTGTACTTGGTCGTTTGCTATTCAACTTGTTTATTAATGACCTGGAGGTGGGCATTAAAAATACAGTTTCTATTTTTGCTGATGATACAAAATTGTGCAGAACTATAGGTTCTATGCAGGATGCTGCCACTATGCAGAATTATTTGACTAAATTGGAAAACTGGGCAGCAATCTGGAAAATGAGTTTCAATGTTAAGTACAAGGTTATGCACTTTGGCAAAAATAATATAAATGCAATACACTAAATGGCAGTGTGTTAGGCAGGGCCGCCATCAGGGGGGGACAGGGGGGACAAGCGTACCGGGCCCCTTACGAGCGCCCGAGCCGTACGTCTTGCCTCTTCAGTGCCGAATGCGGAAGTGCCGAAAAGCCGAAGCCGATGCGACGAAAATACCCGAAGTCACGGAAAAAGCCGAAGTCACGAAGCGCCGAAAAGACCCAAAGTCACGAAAACAGCCGAAGCCCTGAAGCAGCGCAAAGACCCGAAGTCACGAAAACAGCCGAAGCCGAAGTCCTGAAGCGGTGAAAAGACCCGAAGTCACGAAAGGAGGCGAAGTTGAAGTACTGAAGCCATGAGTTCAATTCTACTGAACACCAGTTTGTGTTTTTTTTTTTTTTTTTAATCCCCTGGCCACCAATGTATTATTTTAATATTCTATAGACCCCTGCCATCAATCTTTTTTTTAAAACTTTTGTTTTTGGGGCCCCAATTTTTTTTTTAACTCGTAAGGGGCCCCTTGCCACCATTGTTTTTTTTTTGGGTTTTTTTTTTAAAAAAAAAAATTAATTTTCTTTTTGGTGGCCCCAAATTTGTTTAATTTGTAAGGGGGCCCCTGCCACCAGTTTTTTTTTTTTTCAAAAAAAAATTAATTTTTTTTAAATTTTTTTTGGGGCCCCAATTTGTTTTTAACTTATAAGGGGGCCCCTGCCGCCAATGTTTTTTTTTTTTTTTTCAAAAAAAAATTAATTTTTTTTCAAATTTTTTTTTGGGGCCCCAATTTGTTTTTAACTTAGAAGGGGGCCCCTGCCACCAATGTTTGTTTATTTTTTAGTTTTTTTTACATTTTTTTTTGTTGGGGGCCCCAAGTTTTTTTTAACAGGGGGCCCCTGCCACCAATGTTTTTAAAAAAAAAAATTTAATTTTTTTTTTGGGGCCCCAATTTTTTTATAAGGGGGCCCTGACCATCAATAGCTTTTTACAACTTGTGTGGGGGGGGGGGGTTACTTTTTTAGCGCTGATGTCTGTGTGGTCTTTTAACTGCGATGTGGGCGGGATATGGGGCGGAGCTTGGTCGTCAGTGTGGGTGGGGCCCAGGGGGCCCCAAAAATTTTGTTGTACGGGGCCCCGTGATTTCTAATGGCGGCCCTGGTGTTAGGAGTTTCCTTAACTGAGAAGGATCTAGGGTTTTTTGTAGACAACAAGTTGTCTTAGTCTGGGCAGTGTCATTCCGTGGCCACTAACGCAAATAAAGTTCTGTCTTGCATACAAAATTGCATAAACTCAAGGGATGATAACCCAAGCATGCCTCTTTATAGGTTGCTGGTAAGGCCTCACCTGAAGTACAGTATGCAGTGCAGTTTTGGGCTTCAGTCCTTGAGAGGGATATAAATTAGCTGGAGAGTGTACAGAGACATGCAACCAAACAGGTTAGAGGGATGGAACATTTTAAATTATGATTTAATAGATGTTCAAGGTTGGGGTTGTTCTCTCTCTGGGGGGAAAAAGGCACTTGTGAGGGGAACATGATTATACTTTACAAGTATATTAGAGGACATTATAGACAAATAGCAGGGGAACGTTTTACCTACAGTATAAAGAGGATCACCATACCATAGGCCACCCACTTCAAACTAGAGCAGTGATCCCCAACCAGTAGCTCGTGAGCAACATGTTGCTCTCCAACCCCTTGGATGTTGCTCCCAGTGGCCTCAAAGCAGGTGCCTATTTTTGAATTCCAGGCTTGGAGGCAAGTTTTGGTTGTATAAAAACCAGTTGTACTGCCAAACAGAGCCTCAATGTAGGTTGACAATCCACATAGGGGCTACTAAATGGCCAATCACAGCACTTATTTGGCACCGCAAGAACATTTTTCATGCTTTTGTTGCTCCCCAACTACTTTTACTTCTGAATGTTGCTCACGGGTTCAAAAGGTTGGGGATCCCTGAACTAGAGGAAAGATCTTTCATTTTAAGCAACGTAGGTGGTTCTTCACAGTGAGGACAGTGAGGTTGTGGAATGCACTGCTGGGTGATGTTGTGATGGCTGATTATGTTAATGCCTTTAAGCATTAAAGGCATTAACATAATCAAAGGCTATTGTAAATTCTATAGTTAGTATATAGATATGGGTATGTATAATTTATGAAAGGGTAGAGAGAGGCGTGTGTATATGGATTTTGGGTTTTATTTGGAGGGGTTGAACTTGATGGACTTTGTCTTTTTTCAACCCATGTGTCATATGATAGTGTTTGGCTACACCACTATGCAGGTCCTTTCTCTCTATTATTTTAATATGTTCCATCACTCTCTGATGTTTTTCCCAAATATCTTTTACCCCAACCACATTCTCTTACATAAATCACAGGTGTTGTGTTGCAGTTTTTAAACCCTTTTATTAAATAGCTTTTACTTCCAGGTTCAAACACCTCATTTCTTTCACTTATATATTTACAACGGTTACCGTATGAACATTTCCTTCAGCCCATAAGTTGTTTTTCCAAGCCACTTTCACATACTTGCCTTTGTTAAAAAGTGACATCAAATCCTTCAAATTCTTTGCTTGTCTTGCTGT
Organism: Xenopus laevis; assembly: GCF_017654675.1. NCBI lineage: Eukaryota > Metazoa > Chordata > Amphibia > Anura > Pipidae > Xenopus > Xenopus laevis. The sequence continues at coordinate 67,408,432 of NC_054382.1, forward strand.
CATATTCAGGGTCTTTCCAACCTTTTCTCCCAATGCATCATTGCTCAAAAGATGCCAAGTATCATCTGGAATCTGTTTTACTTCTTCCCATTATTGATTTCTTGCCAATTTCTCACATTTCATTATCCTATAACAATTTTTCCCTTTTGCTGTTAACTTTTTAACCTGTAATGGGTGAAAGGAGTCGAAATGCAATAGGGTGTTCCTGTCAGTAGGTTTCACGTACAGATCAATGGATAACACCCTTCCACTCAACTGATCCACTCATCTGTACGTGAAACCTACTGACAGGAACATCCTATTGCATTTCAACTCCTTTCACCCATTACAGGTTTAAAGTCACTACTTAAGTCACAATTCAGTAGGGTGAAACGTATAGTGAGTGATGGAAACTGTTGGGTGGAAGACTTAATGAAATGCAAGAACAATTTAGGGAGAGAGGGTATCCCAATAATCACTTCCAAAAACAACGGGAGGAGGTAGAGCTTCCAGAGAGAACAAATTAAAGAAAAGGCTGACAGCAAGGACACACAGATCATATTCCCTTTGTTTCGAGATTTAATGTGCCAAGCCACCAGGTGGCTAACATTATAAGGAAACATTGGGAAGTTTTGAGGGATCCCTGGTGTAACTTGGTTTGAGTCACCACCAATGATGTCATACAAACGAAATAGGACAATCGAATCAATGTTAACCAAACAGATTCAGGGGTGGCACAGCCACAGCAACGTTTTCTGGGTCCGGTGAAATGTGGCACCTTCCCATGTTTGAGCTGCAACTGCTGTTCTAACTGCCAGAAAGGTGATGTTCTGTATCATAATCCAAAAACATCAAAATCCAAAAACATACATATAGACAAATACAAGGGGTCCTCTGCACTCAACCCATTATCAATATATTTAATTTATTAGTTATAGTTTATACAGGAGCAGTGACCAGCTCCATGTTGTAGCTCCCACCCTTTCCAGCTATAATCAGGTGATCCCAGTGGGGGCCAATAAAATGACAACCAAGTTTGGGAGTTTTAACCTTGAAAGCAGCAAGTAAGTTGCAGGTAAAACGTAGTCCCTGTTAGGGATGTAGCGAACTGTTCGCCGGCGAACTAGTTCGCGCGAACTTCGACTGTTCGCGTCCGCCGCAAGTTCGCGAATGTCGCGCGACGTTCGCCAATAGGCGTTCGCGTCAAAATCGTTCGACCATTCGGTCGCTAAAATCGAACGATTTTCGTTCGATTCGAACGAAAATCGTTCGATCGAACGATTAAAATCCTTCGATCGTTCGAATCGAACGATTTTCGGATGTTCGAAGTTCGCGAACAGTTTGCGAACTGTTCGCATTTTTTGCCGGTGTTCGCGAACGGCGTTCGCGAACACATACTCGGCGGTTCGCTACATCCCTAGTCCCTGTGTAAGATGTATAATGAAGCAATGGAATTCTTAATGAATCGGATGAAAATTGTGCGTAGGATTAGCCAGATATGGGATGACTTTGACATAGTTGGCCAGCTTAAATATATGCAATATATGGACAAAAAATCCCTGTTTTGTTTAAAGGGTAAGGCATTTTTTTTTGTGTGCACAGAATGTCTGTGTCCTTTATATTGATAATGGGTTGAGTGCAGAGAACACAAAATCTAACTCCATCACTGTGAAAATACAGATAGCCTTCACAACATCTAGGATTATATAAAATATGGCATTTTTAACCATATTCATTCTTAGGGTTAAGTTCTCATATATTATTTGGCACAGTTAAATATCAAATTTTTCTTCTGTTAAAATATCATTCCCACTCACCAAGAAATCGGTTGGTATATCTATGGGCACATTTTGCCACCATAGCCATGCTTTGTCATTATAAGTTGTACACTCGGTCAAATACAAATATACTCTGAGGGAGGACAAAAGCCAAGGCCTGCAGAAGCTCTTTTATTAAATCTTCTATGCTAGATAGAAAGGCTTTTACATCTGTTCTGGGAAGTATGATTTTAGTGAAACCATAATGTTAGGTTACATTCAGCTTGATTACTTTTAATTATAGTTTGAAGGAGCAACTTTGACAAATGGACAAAGGTTTATTTGAGTCTTGACTAAAAAATCAAACTATGGCTACACCACTATGTCTTTTTTTTTATTCGTGTTATGGGTGGTTTTGTTTCAGAAACTGCATGCAAACCACAAAGCACAGCTAGATGTAAGCATAAATTATAAGTCTTCTCCTCACCCTCTTTTCATTAATTCAATAAATCCCCCTTTAATCTTGGTATTTCTTTTCTAGCATTGAAAGTATTTATATAAATAAATTCATGAAGTATTTATTGTTCACGGTTCATAGTTATGCCTCCTTCTCATGCTCTATTAAGTCTGCATACAGCTACGTGTATTGATGTACTATATCTCTTAAAGCCAGCTCTGAGCTGTTGTGTGTAACAACATTCCTGAGCATTTTAAGGAAAAAATCAATTGGGGACTTTCATACAATGATGAATCACATTTTTGATATACCGTAGTTTCACAATGATGAATCACATTTTTGATATACCGTAGAAAGTTTAATACCTAGCTATCAATATGGTAAAAATAGATAGATCCCAGTCTTTCTCTGCAAAAAAGTAAAATCAGGTAAAAGATGAATGAAAACATGATGTAATGCCTAAAAATAGTCTACAGACAAAAGAAAAAAATAAGTGTTCAGATGAGTACAATAAAGAAAAATTCAAAAAAAGGTTAGATATTCTTGAGATGGATCCTCTGTTGGATAAAATAATACTAGAAAGCATAAAATTTGTATTTAAACAACATTTCACCAAGTTTATAATGCCCTAAAAACAAAAGAGATGGAAATGAATAGTTAGCAAGGAAGGGTTGCTATAGGTGTGGAAAAAATAGGTGCAAAGTGTGTAAGCATATACTAGCACAGACTACCTTTAAAAGTAACATAACAGGAGAAACATTCCCCATAAATAGCTACGTTAATTGTGACTCTAGAGGGATTATATATTTAGCCACTTGTAGTTGTGGCAAACAATATGTTGGCAGGACATATAGATCTCTTAAAGAACGGGCTAGAGAAGACCTTAATCCCCTTTATTTGGAAAAATTACAGCAGGACCATCACCATAATATAAGGTTCATCTATGTACAAACATAATGGTGAGTTCAAAAATATTAAGTTCCATATAGAAAGTGTAAAGTTAGGAGTAAGAGGTGGAGATATTCAGAGAATAATATATCAGAGAGGGATATTGGATATTTACTTTAAAAAAATGTTACCCACAAGGGTTAAACAGTGATTGGGAAGTTTCCTACTTTTTATAAGTATAAATGTAAACATAAGTCATCCTCTAAAACTCCTCCTACATTTGTAATAATGTTGAAATGTATCATAACTATTGCTTGAATTGATATGACCGGTAATATGTAAAAAAAAGTTTTTAAATTGATTGACATTTTTAATTGAAGCTGCTATATAAGATATAAAGCAGTTGCTGACATCACCTCTGAAGTGCCACAACGAGGCATGAAACGCGTCAGGTGATTACACATGTCATAGGAAAGGACGTACAACTCCTGTTCACTGTTTTTATGGTAGCCTGAAATAAAGCTTTGACTTTTTAAACTATGGCTGGCAGGACATCCTCCCTAATTATTTTCTCCAGCATCATTACCTTGATCTTCCTATCAGCCAAAGAAGTTAATCTATGGACCTATCCATTATACTGTATGACTTCTGCCTGGGGGGGACACCCCTTACCCAACAGTGCCACCCTATAACCAGTTAATATCAATAATATCCACATAACATGTTATTACTCCTTACACTTCCCCTGGGTTAACATAACCATGTCCTCGTGGTTAACTAACTACACATTAACATTTGACCTCACTTACAAGGGTCTTCTGCATTGGGCGTTTTGTCATTTTGTGACCCAACATTCTGTTTTTTTAGAATTCCATTTTGTCTTTCTTAAAAGGTAACACCACAAAAACATAACTTAAGCTTTTTGAAAAGTAAACCTAATTTCAAGCAACTTTGCAATATACAGTATATCTGGTTTCTGACAGTTTCCTAAGCCTAGACCCCTGCTCATCTGCTGATCTTTCTACTACTGTTACTTTGTAACATCCTCCAAACCCCACAATTCCCTGCACACGCGATTTCAATAAGGAACAGAACATCATAGTACAATGCATTGTGGATTATGTAGTTCCTGCATGCTGTCTGGAAGCCTTTACAACGTGTTTACTCTTCCCTATGCAAGACACACAGCTTGTGCACCTAAAGCATTTTTGTTTTACTGAAGCAAGCCAGTGTTACTTTTTAAGGCACATTGCATGAACATACTATACATAGTAAATTAATAATAAAAAATATATAAAACATTAATAATAAATTTATATACATTAATAATTAAAGTTGATACCAACAAGCCATCACTGACTCTTTGCTTGTGCATCGAATAATTTGTTGGTTGGAAATACTGGAAACATGTCCTTGGCAAATATATAGTGTATAATGTACCCCCTACTGTAATTTATAAAGATATTATAAGTCACTGAGGAGTTACGTGACCATATATTTTATATAGGTCACATAACTCCGAGGTGACTTCTGATATCTTTATAAATTCTAGTAAGGGGTACGTTATGCATTATAATCTACATTTTGTTGGGGGGGGTCGGAGGGGTCAGCGTCTAAATTTTGGTTGCCAACGTAAAATTTGTGCATGCCGGCATCTGTTTCGGACGCGCGGCATCAAATTCTGAGGCTTCTGACATCAGAACGTGCTGTTTATAAGGGTATAATGTACAGTCTGGTCCCATAATAAATATATATATTGAAAAAGGATTGTGGCATTCACAGGGTTTTAGTGAAAAATCAAAAAAAAAATTATTAAGCCTCAATGTTTCGAACCCCCACAGGGATCTGCGTCAGGAGCAAAATCCCCCTGTGGGGGATCGAAACATTGAGGCTTAATAATAAAACATTTTTTATATTCTCTTGTGTTTAGCAGGATGGGACCCACTCCGCCAATTGGAAATTCTTGTGCCGCATCACATATAGCACCTGAGCATGCACGCAGCACGTCATTGTTTGTGCATGCATGCCCTGGGGTTTAGAAGTCAGGAGGGGCCCCCATTGACTGCAATGAGGGCCCTTCCTGTTGCAGTTCTGGTGGGGCCCCAATGCTCCAGTCCGACCCTGGTGTTTTGTATTATTTTATTTGTATTACCATTCATTGCATAGAGACTACAACATGTTTGTACTGATTAAACACATTTGTTTACTCTTGTCTTATAGAGACAATTTTCCCAGAGAGACTTTGGTCCTGCTCAAACAGTTAATGGACCTTTATTTGAGGATACATGCTCCAGGCATTTCTGTGTTCATATGCTATAAAAAAAAAAATAAAGCATTTAGTTGAGCAATTTAATACAGTTCAATACACTAAATGAAAAGAGCAAACATAATTTTCCTAAAATCCTAAGAGTTATATTAAACATTACAAAAAAATATATATATTGCAGAGATTATTCACAATTTAAACATCTTATTATTATTATTGTCATTCCAAGTCATATAACTTTAAAAAACAAAGCATAGTACTTGTTTAACATTGTAGTGAAATTATGGAAACAGCGATAGGGTACAATATTCTTTTAGCTACTTTTAGTGCTTTTCCTTATAATGACATTATATTTATGGTCAAATCTGAGATGAATGGGCAACTAACTAATAGCTGGTTAAGGGGAAAAGTCACAGGGTTTCTCTGATCCTAGAATAGCCTGTGTACAAATTGATATAACATAATATACACTAAGGTGCATTTACCGTAACATATAGAATAAAAAAATATACTGAACGAGATTGAGCAACTGTCCGTTTAACTTGTATTTATTGTTAGGTCAATATTATTTTTGTAACAGGGTTCAATTTAAGTAAAATGGTCTACTGACACAGTGCAATGTGCAAAACGGAAAAAAATCATGTTTTGCCCATAAAATATGTTTCCGCCCCACAGGACCTCAAGGCTTATTGTAGGTGCAGGTTATGCTGTGTCCAGCACCACTTGTGTTGAGTTGATACACCAATAGACAATCAGTGTTCATTTTGATAAATTGCATGAAAATTTCAAAACAAGTTTCTCTGCTTTTTTTTTTCACCCCCCTTTATCCCCCCTTTTTTCGTTTTGTACCCTTGTTGAAAAATCGAAAATAAAGAAATAAAAAAAAAAAAAAGTTTCTCATTGCTTTTGTATTACATCCAGGTCCCTTTCAACTTGCAGCATTAACAACTGCTTTAGAACCTGATTCAGTTGGTACAAGTCACCTATTGCAACTATTTATAAAACCTGCCAAAGAACCCTTAAACTACCAATATTTCCAGTCTGTTATTCAGATTAAGGACCCTTTGTGTTAATGTGTGCAAATGTGTACTTGATCAAAGCTGGGGGGTTAATTGGCACTTGCCACAAACTGCAAAGAAGCATGAATGTATACAATACCTGTAGTACTGGATATTGCATAGGTATTTGAGTTTTTACTTTACATTACAAGTATTTCAAAATATTATTCTTTAAATTATTATTCTGGATTGTTGTATGCTGGAGGCAGTGGTAAAGCAACATTAGGGTTTTATTATTAAATATAATATATACCTCCTTTTCAACACAAGTTCAATGTATAGGAAACATACCTTTTTGCTTTTGTTTTAATCCCCCAAAAAGTTTTTTTTAAACAACTACACTGGGAAAAGAGGAAAATTTAAGCTATTCCAAGTTTGGTCCTTGCAATAATTCAATTACCAGTGCACAGATAAACAGAAGTCCAGTCGGAAAGGGGATCAACCATGCAGGGGCGATCTTGGGGCTGCTGCCATCTGAGGCAGCAGCCCAGATGCTGACCCCCTCCCACTCCGAGCATAAAAAGCTTTAAAACCTGGAGATTCAGCTCTTAAAGTTACAAGAGGTGGCTTTATGCCAGCACTTGTAACCGGTCACTGGTTGCCACCTGAGGCAAGGTCCTCATCCTGCCTCATGGCAGGAGCTGCCCTGCATCCACGTGCTGATAAACTAATTATCTACAAAAAGGGGGGTTGTGGAAGCACTCAAAAGGCTAAGTTAAAGTATATTTAAGTATAATGGAAGTGAGACTTTTCAGTGCACATTCCCTGGTCCCCTGTCTCATAAGTAATTCAGTATAAATGCAAGTGCATGTGTTTACAAAACAGGGTTTTTTGTTACAAAGTTATGATCATAAAGTTGGTAAGCCACCAAACTAATCTGCCTTACAAGGACCCAACATAGATTAGCTTTAGTTTCTCAGTTTGTCCTGTTTAGTTCAAGATATACCCATAAAAGCGAAGGCAAAATATATGTTCAGCACAAGCCCTATTCTGTAAACATATGTTAAAGAAGTTTACTGCCCCATTAAAGCAACATCTCCCAATATTTGTGCTTCAGCTTCAAGGCCAGTAACCCAGCACAAGCAAGATAGTCTACTTCACCTGTGTATACTGTATCATGTTCCTTGCCCTTTGCTCCTGCAAATTGAATTGAAGCATAAAAGTTTGATATAGCATCAAACAATTGATAGCAGTACACAATATTGACAGTACACAATATTAGAATGTGTATCAGGAAGCCACAATTTGCACAGTTATCTTGGTATGTTAGAATTCACACTGGTGAATATTTATATAATAAGTTTGGGCCACCTACTATAGAGGGCTAGGTGGTACAGTGGGTCAGATGGTTTAGATGGTTTCAGGGGCTATCAACATTAGAGGAAACTATAGGGCAAAGTTTTAAAAACTCAAGTTGGTGTGCTTTAAATCACAAAAAATATGATTAAACATGCAAGTACTGTATATTCTGAAACCTATTATAGTTGGAATTTATTAAAGAATATAAAAAAATGAAAAAACTCTGCAAGTTAAAGCTGGTGGGCTTCTATATAAGGAAATGGGATCTCTTTATTTACCCAGTTCATTAAAAAAAAAAAAATTACTTTCAGCCTCATCGAAAATAAATAGAACAATGATTTTCTGCGGTGTGAGACAATTTTCATAAATAAGCAAGCTGTAACACCCTGCTTGGATACAATGTATATGGGTTACTGACAAAATACAATTCAGTTTATACAAGTATGGGAACTATTACACTGAATGCTCAGGACCTGGGGGTGTTCTAGATAAGGGGACTTTCCATAATTTGAATCCCGATACCTTACATTAATATATATATATATATATATATATATATATATATATATATATATATATATACACACATACATACATACATACATACATACATACATACATACATACATACATACATACATACATACATACATACATACAATCATTTAAACATTAAATAAATCCAATATGATTGTTTTGCCACTATTAAGGGTTAAAGTATATAAAATTAGAATCAATGAATGAAAGGTACTATTGTATTACAGAGAAAGAGGAAATACTTTTTAAAAAATAGTATTTGCCTATGGGAGAGTGCCTTCATGTAATTCAGAGCTTTCTGGATAATGGGTTTCCTGATAACAGATCCCATAGCTGTAGTAAAATCAGCAATACTGTATACTATATGCTTCATTTCATGAGGTCACTTAAAATAAAGTTACACCTGTATGCACATATGCAACTTAAAAAGTCTATAAAAAGTCCAAAAATGTAAATGCTGACATGTAAGCATCTAAAATGTGATTTAAAAAGAGAATGTTTATAGTGCATTGGGTGTTTATAATACCTGTATAAGTATTATTTAAAAGGTGTACTGAGAACAGCAATTATGCCTATGGTATCGTAACCATCTGTTTTTCTAATGGGTTCTCCCAAACAAATAAAGTTAAAAAGGCAACATATGTCTTCACTGATCTACGGGCACTGAGAGTATAATAACACTATACCTAGTAATGTGCATGAATGAATTACATACAATATGAATCCGTCTGGAAATGGTACTCAGTGGGTCTCCGTAAAAAAATGCATTTCAAAATAAAAATAGTATGTGGAGTCTCCCATACTGAAAATTACATTAGTAATTACTTTAAGAAAAAATACAAATGTTTTTTTTTATGCAAAACCATTTTGTAAGTACAATTTATAGCCACATGATGCGTTTTATTTTTTAAGTTGGTTTATCAGTAATTGTATATTGTCTCACTCCCGCATTGCTTGTGCCCAGTATCCACTACCACAGACACGCCCAAAAGAAAGATGTCATTACTTGCGACATAATTGCATGATTTTATGGCCAATGTAAAGCAAATGTATTTGCGTGTGCCCACAAAATGGAGCATACATTTGTTTGTGCCAGATTAGGTGCTGCATTGTGTTAATAAATGAGCTCTAGTGTTTTCACAGAATTCCAGAATAACTGGGTACATGCTAAATTGTGTCCATTCATTTTTGTTGGGATTGTGTCTTTTGTTATTGATACAACCTGCTAAGAAAGCCCTGGAATTTCACCCAGGTCCATGCTGACAGTAATTTCAAGATGCCATTGATTCAGCACATACTCACCTCAGTTTCCAAAGGAGCATGTATTCAGGCGCAATTTTTGCGCATTGTGCTGCATTCTGAGATTGCCAATGACAAAACTGTACAGAGCAATAGCATACAGTCAATTCATTTTATCATCTGGTTTAAGGGGTTGTTTATTAGAATAAGTATATTTTAATTAAAGGGGACCTGTCACCTTAAGGAATCCTTCCAAATTCTTTTCTATCATGTTAGTTGAGCAAAATAAACTTTACTTACACTATATTTATTTAAATTTTGTCCTCCAGTCTTGGAATTACAGCAAGAAGACAGGAGCCATTTTATGGCAATTTGTTATTAAGGTAAATTGTGTATCACCCCAAAATAATATATATATTTTTTATTATTATTTTTAAGGGATGCACCAAATCCAGGTTTTGGTTTGGTATTCTGCCAGGATTGGGCCTTTTTCAGGCACTCAGCGCGTGGTTCCCATTTGCTCCCCTATTTTGCAAATGTAACTTTAGATTCAGATGGATCAGTATTCAGCCAAATCTTTAACAAAGGTTTTTTGGTGCGTCCAAATCCCAAATTAGTGGATTTGGGGCATCTCTAATATTTTCTGTATTTGTTATTTTCATTATCAATCTGATAGGCCATTTTGTCATCATGCAAACAAAATAATTCTGGAATGTATTATCTCTGAGCCCTGAATTAATAAGTAGCCTGACATATTCAATTACACGAAAGTCTATCGGCTATGTTTTATCCTTCTTATTTTTTTTTTTTAGGGATTCAGTCAATATTGATCAAATTAATGATTTGCTAGATGACTGATTAGAACTAGATTGTTTCAGAGTGAGACATTCTGATTTGTTTTGGATCATTATTCTATTGAATACCACTATAATTACAAGACCATTATGGAACAATCAGAATTGATCTATCCATAACGATTGTTAGGGAATCTGGCCTTCAAAAAGGCCATTTCTTTAAAGAAGACAAAGGGACCTCTGTTTAAATTAGATGAAAGTAGTTGGAAGCTACTGAGGGCAAGCTTGTAACATTCAATAAACATATAACATTCTGTTTGCTTGTACCAGCATATCCAATAAACTATGTAAATAATGTTGGATGCCTTTTCACCATTTGTAACATAACAAAGGCTACTTTGGAATGTTTTCCATTCAACTAAATTAGTTTTAAGCTAAATTGGAATGATTCAAAACATGTACACACGTTTATGGACATTTATTTACAAGCTCCGATCTAAAAATCAAATCCCGCAGAATTTTTATCTGAGAACAGGGCTGCTTTAATAATATTGCCAATTGGGCATCTCACTGGGCCCAATGATTTGGGGATCCACTGTGCCGCATTTTTTTTAAATATATTTTTCCCTACCTACTACCCTTGCTGCCACTCCTGCTGCCTTTCTCACACTGCCATTTCATCTTCTTGATTCAGCTTGGATTTTTCAGCAATGTATTGAGCAAGTAGGCATAGAGTGCGCGTACCAAGCAGCTGTGGGAGCAGGAAAAGAAGAAAATGTTGCTTTACAAGATCCATGAATAGCCTTTAAATTATATCCTTGTAAATGGTGCTTAGTTTTGTATTTGATGATAATCAGTGCTTAGTGATAGTTTGTTTCACATGACTTGTTAAATAATGCACCTCCTTTTTTTTATATAACAAGTTGTCTTGTTCCAGGCAGTGTCATTATGTGGCTAGTAAAGCAAATAAAATACTCTTGCATAATAAAGGGCATTACCTCTAGATTTATTTGGAAATATCTTCCCAAATGTACCTCTCCTTTAGGATACAGGCTGTAGATCCCACGTGGCAGGCTCATGAGAAACACCTGTCCTCACACCGGTGGCACACAAGGGTTGAATGCAGGGTGACCTTTCCTTCTAGACTGAAACTCAAATCTGTCCAGCTGAGCACAAAACACAGTTTCACTTAGTACTGCAGCTCATTCACATTATATGATGCACTCTCCCTGCTGTCTCTCTCAGCCTCTCTCTGGCTCTGGTTGGCTGCTGCAGCTCTGTCTGTAATGCTGTGCATTTGGCTCCAAAGTCAGGTACTCCCCTGGCTCGTCCTCCTCTCCCAAGGATGCTCTGGGGCTACCAGCCAATTGGGTGGCCTGTAATTGGCTGGTAGATGTAACAGACCTAAAAACAGGGGAATTAGTTTTCTGATCCCCCACACTAGTTTATATAAACCTTTTTCATAATATACTTTTTAGTAGTATGTACCATTTGGTAATCCTAAAAAGAAAATTGCAGGGCTGCCCCCTGGGATTGTACAATTCATGGTGCACACAAGCAAATCAAACAAATCATACATGTACGGTCACATGAGCCGATTAAAGAACTTCTTACTGTTGATCTCTTGGAGAGCACACAGACCATCGCAAAATGGTGGCTCAAGGTAAAAGATGTAAAAGGGCATTATTTACTTATATGTACATTCCAGTTTAGAACGATTCTTTAATATGCCACTTAATATAACTATCTTGCGTAAGTTGTAATTTTTGGTATAGTTTTCCTTTAACTCTGTAAACAGGTTCTTCAGTATAAAGTATTTTATATCATTTAATGTTATATATAATGGTGACTTAGTTCGTGCAATTTCTTTTCAGACAGGCGCTGGCATGCACTCATAATTTTGCACATACACTGACTAAAAAAATTAAAGGGGTGAAGACTGTCCTTATTTATTAGCACTCCTAATTTAGATGTTATGGGGATGTTCCCAAGATCGTAACACAGTAAACCATTGCACTGATTACATGACACTTACATTTTGTATTGGTCTCAAATTAGTTCATTGACAGACATCTTGACCTGCTGTGGCACCGATTTGTTTTTCTTTTCTCTTTCTTTAGAATGTCAGGCTGTTTTCTGCTTTTTTTTGACTGTGCTTAATGTACTAAACAAAAGAATGATGTTATTGTTAATGAAAAAGGGGTAGTGACTGTGAAATGCAGTAATTACTTAGAAACAGCTTGTTCGTCTTAGAGCTTTTGTTGTCTCTGTAAAACTAGTGTCACTAAATATACAGATATTAATTAAAGTTTTTTTTAAACTTCCAATTTAATTACTTTTTTCCTGTAGCAGCATCTAGCTATAGACTGTAATAACTGCTATTTTTTTTTTTAAAGAGGTGAAATTAGTGTTGTCGTAATCAAGAATGCTTTCAATAGATAAATCAGATATGTTTCTAATGGTTTAGAGTTAGTGTACTCTAACAGAACAGCATTATGGTGTAAAAAAGAAAAAAACATTTTTTGATTAAATGTTTTAATTTTTATAGGATAAAGCTTTGTGTTTAGAGACCACCACAATCCTTTTATCAGTGACAATGTTTGCCTCCAAAGCTGATACCAATAGCAAAAAAGGAGTGTTGTGGGTGCACTCCTATGGCTATATAAAAACATATTTAAATATTTAAGTCCTAGTTTAGGACTTGCAGATCAAAACCGCATCCCCTTATTAAACCTTAATTAACCTGCATTAACCCTTAAACAAATTTGTTAAGGTATTAACTCACAAGTGTATATACAGGCTAAGCCACTTCATACATTGTATCAAAAATGTCAATAGATAAAGTTACTTCAAAGTTCTTACAATATTACATCTCACATGGATTAAACAACAAAAAAGGAGGAGTTCCAGGATCTGATAATATACTTTTAATTAATTAGGATGATTTATAGAAAGATATTCAATGAGGAAAATTCATTAGAATCAATACAAATAAATCCATGAATTATCTTTAGACCAATTAGAATTTTTTTTTTTAAAAAAAATTAGAAAAAATAATTTTTTTAAAGAAAAGGACATGTAAGTTCCCATTCTCGATTTAAACCCCCATCATTTTCTATTGATTTAAGATGGTATATCCAAAACACTTCCATTCTAGATAATATTCTATCTTTATCTCCTCTTCGTATATTGCGTTTAGGGGTATTTATTATCTGGAAGGTGATATTAGAGATACCATCATGTTTCTCGATTATATGTTTAGAGATAGCTGATCAAGTATCGCCTCTTTCCACTGCTGACATGTATTCCAGAAATCTAACTCCTGCACATCTTGTGGTTTTGCCCACGTATTGGCCCCACAAATGCAGGTAGCTAAATAGATAACCCCTTTTGATAAACATTTAAAATATTTTTTATAGGTATATTGTCTGCCAGTATATGTGCTGGTAAACTGGGGGAAACTAGCAATAATGTTATTGCTTTGCATCTATTGTGGCCGCACCTAAATGTACCTTTAAATCTCAGCCACACTGAACGTGTATTTGCCTTTTTAGAATGCTATAGACTTGGGGACAGCCGTGATTCCAAGGATTTGCCTTTTCGAAATACAAGGGATGGAAATGGTTCAAGCCCATTTTTAAGTAATGGATCTTGCAATAGAATATTCCAATGCTTATGAATACTATGTTGTATAAAATGGGCATCCTTAGTTTATACAGAGCTAAAACAAGGTTGGTATCTCTAATATCACCTTCCAGATAATAGATACCCCTAAATGCAATATACGAAGAGGAGATGAAGATAGAATATTATCTAGAATGGAAGAAATTTGGATATACCATCTTAAAACAATAGAAAATTATGGGGGTTAAAATAGAGAATGCGAACTTGGATGTTATTTCTATTTTTTTTTAAAAAAATGTATAATTGTTTCTTAATTTTTCCCAATTTTTTCTAATTGGTCTAAAGATAATTTATGGATCTATTTGTGTTGTTTCTAATGAATTTTCCTCATTGAATTTCTTTCTATGAATCATCCTAATTAATTTTTTCAATAATTTGTAAATATATTATCAGATACTGGAACTCCTCCTGTTTTGTGATGTAATATTGTAAGAACTTTGAAGTATCTTGATATACTGACATTTTTGATACAATGTATGAAGTGGCTTAGCCTGTATATACTTTGCCTCACATATAGCAATGTGAGATACCCTTACAAATTTTTTAAGGGATAATGTTTAAAGGGGATGCGGCTTTTTTCATTTTAAATAGTGACGTGAATGCATTGAAACACTGCTTTTGAAAGTGTCTGTGATCACGAAACACATCAAGCATGTTAACCATGGTGTGCTTCAATATTTTTAAAATTTTTCAATAAAAGAATGTTTTTAATCCTGCTGGTGCTCCGTGGATGAAAATATTTTGCTTGGATTTATCATGCTTTGGGGTGGTGTCATATAGCAGCACAGAGGATTTTTCTAAGAATCATTGAGTGCTCCCTGTTAGTTTAACCTTGATTGAAACAAGGTTGTATGACCTCTGAACTGCTGATACCATAGTTGGCTATGCTGTGTTGCCAAAACATGTGATTTCAAATTATTCACTACTATATAGCGATTTTGATATGTCTTATCAACCATGATGTGATTTCTTTAAATATGTGAAAGTGTCCTAAATTATTTCTTAAAAGGAAAATATATCCTTTTTGACATTGGCTCATTAAGTTGGCTTATGGAGAATTGTTCAATAATTTATATTAGAACTTATTTTATAATGGTATTTCACCTGCCTGAACTTATTGAAATTACTTTTAGTGAAAAAATTGTGGTGGCAGTCTTCACAGTTCGCAACAAAGTAATTATGCCTGGTGAAAAAATTTCAATATTTGTGAGCATTTAGTTGTTTAGTATTAATTTTTCGTAATCTAAGTGGGATAGTATGAGTACATGATGATTGTTGTTGTGATCTAAAGACCATATTGTGTAGGGAAAACTGACAAGTTTTGGTCATGCTGACATCAGGGAAGCAGATTAAAGAGTCATATTAACCCCCAGACATTGTGCTGAGCTGACAAGGAGCATGCCATCACCTAAACCTGGTAAAGGAATAGGACCAGGTTTAGGTGGAAATATACTCTGTTTTTATTAGGTTCTTCCAGATTTGAATAAGAGACTGGAATATGAATAGGCGAAGCCTGTATAGAAAGATGAGTAATAGAAAGAAGCAATAACAATACATGTGTTACATATGTTTTTTAGAAGGGGTCAGTGACCCCCATTTGAATGCTGGAAAGAGTAAGAATAAAGACCAAATGAAAAGTTCTTTAGAATTGGCCACTCTATAACATACTGAAAGTTAACTTAAAGGTTAACCACCCCTATAATAAAGGGATTGATAAATATGTAAGTAAATAGTGCAAAACAATTGCACTTCTCCCTGTAAGTAGGGATGGGCAAATTTGACACGTTTCGTTTTGCCGAAATGTCGGCGACGCCTATTAAAATCTATGGGTGTCAAAACAAATTTGATGCGCGCAAATTTTTTTTGACGCATGTTTTTTTTTTTTTTTTTTGTCGCGCGCTATCATACAAGTCTATGGGCGTAATTTCTGCGGCAAAACAAGGCAAAAAAATTCACCCATCCCTATCTGTAAGAGATCAGGCACAGTGGCTGTGTCTTGTAAGCTGTTATCTAGCAACCAGATGTTCAGTGATCTCAGTGCAGCAGGAAGTGACACAGCAGCTAGTGAGTGGCAGGAAGAGGAAGTCACAGATGCTGGTAGAAGAGAAAAGCCTGACAGAGAGAACCACACTGGACAGAAATTTGAATCAGGCTGGCACAAGGAAGCCAGATAGCCAGATACTGTGCCTGGAGGGACAGTGTGTGTGTAAGGGATAATGTAGGGGGCGCTGTGGAGGCAGCAGGAGGAAGGCGAGTCTTTCAGTCAAGAGCTGGCTGAACCCACGAGACACAGATAAACAAAGGGCAGGAACAGGGTGACAAGGACGATGAATCAGACTGGAACAGGACGGGGAGAGCGAAGATCAGGAGTGGACTAGACAGGATGGAGAGGGCGAAGATCAGGACTGAACTAGACGAGGGAGGATATAGACAGGGTACAAGACAGAACAGGAACCAGAAAGGCAAGGTCAGGTCAAGGTTGAAACAGGTTATGGCAAGGTAAAAGTAGGACTGGAGCAGAACTGGGAGGGAAAGATAAAACAGGAACAGAACAAGAAAAGACAAGTAGGAAAGGTTCAAGGTAGGGCAGAACAAGGCAAGAGAGTTGAAAACCTTAGCTAGGGTCAATGCCACACTGCTAGTCTAGGAAACAAATGCTCAGACACGGAGTGTTCGGAGGGCTGGCCTTAAATAGGGCAGAGTCAGCTGCTGGGCTGGGGCTGCAAAGGCCAGATAATATATAGTGAGCAACCCAGCAGGCTGCTCACCTGGCCCAGTGGTTAAGACATTGAACCAGAAACCCAAAGGTCCCTGGTTCAAATCGAATCCCAGCAGAGCCTTACAGTGTGTGAAAGGAATCCAGACTGGAGGAGCAACCAGCAGGAGATTCCTATCTGAACATCCAAAGGGGCTGGTAGTTGCACTGTATGTTTGAATGTGCTGGACTCGCCTGAAGAGACACTGTAAAGCATCCTAAGAGTATTTGGAGTGAGTATTGATATTTAAAGAGACAGCGTAATAAAGGAGAGCTCAAAGATTTCTTACAGATTTGTATTACTTGGACTGTGAGGAGCCATCCATTACTTTAAAGGACTTAACCAGTTATTTAGTCAGATTGCGCAAGCAAGTTAGTTAGTGAGGCCCTATTGCCACTGGTTAGGAGTGCTGCATGTATTAGTTGCCCATTTTATTTTAGATAAACATTTATTCAGTTTAACCAATACCAATACTGTGTTCTTATGTATATTACTGTATTCCTAGTGGGGCCAACCGTAGGTGCATTCCCGGATCCCACTAGATGGAGGTGCTGCACTAGTAAGTACAAAGTACCCAGTCTCTCCCAATACCACTGCAGATTGGCTCAGGTTTGTCCCATGCCATCAGGTAAGCGGCACACGTGGAGTGTAACACAGACAAAGGGGTGTTGAAAGGGTTACAAATATATTTAGATATCCTCAACATACAGATAAATATTGAAAAGGACCACAGAGAATCACATAGCACCAGGTACAGAACCTTGTGCCACCCATGCATTTAAGCAGTAGGATACCTTTAAATTAACTTGGTATTCTATAAAATGTTCAATTCCAGGTAACATTTCAATTGACTTTATAGCAACTACACATACACATTTTATTGTATGTCATGCTGGGTCAGAGGTGAGGGCTGGCAGGTGGGAGCCTAAGTGTTTGGTAACATGTTGACCCTATACAGAAGTGTTCAGAACAGATGACTGAAGAGGCAGAAGACAAATGAAAATAGAGAATGCAACCTGGAGATAAATCTGTATAACAAACCAGAGGTCGGGGACAGGCTCCATGTAACAGGATTACAATGTAATTCTCCTACCGCACACCTGTAGTTCACCAATCCTGCAAGCTGGTGGTGCGTTCCTTCCGTTGACCCGGCCGGGTCCCTTAGCAACCAATGTGTAAAAGAAACGGATCCGCACACACACCGATTAGTGCAGTCGGGGATTATCCCCTTTTCTTCAGCCACCAAAACATGTTTGGTGGCTGAATAAAAGGGGATAATCCCCGACTGCACTAATCGGTGTGTGTGCGGATCCGTTTCTTTTACACATTCCATGTAACAGGAGATAGGTCTTTGGCAGGCAATGGCACAGGCCAGGAATCAAACTAGGATGTTGGATAAAGGATGGGTAGCAGAAACAAGGGACTAACAGGACTGAGGAACAAGAAGGAAAATCAGTAATCCAGGCACAAGGGGCTGGAACAGGGACACAAGTCAATGATCTAGCAATAACTGTCAGGAAGGTTCTGGCTTATATAGAGCATTGATGACAAGATAATGGACATCTGACCTTAACGAGATTTGGTGAAGAATAGCAGGCAGCAGTCTTTACAGACAGCCAGGAACTGTGAGCCTCCAGTGGTTCATTGTGAAAATAAACAAACTAACTACCATGCAGGCCAGGGTGCAAATCCCTGAGAGTCCTGACACTATATTTGTAATTATGTACAAAAGTGCACCAATGATGACTGCCGTGTTGCCAGTACAGAGAAAGAAAAAAGATAATTTGGAAGTCAGATAAAAGTACCTAACCAAGAGAGGTCTCTATAAATAACTACTACACATACAGAAGATGAAGGGTGTGCGAAACACACATTTCAAAAGAGATGAATAAGAAAGATGGAAATGATGAGAATGTGTTCAAAATGATTGCAAGAAGAGATGAGAATTCAAGAGCACACTGCCTTATGTATCACATCTACACAATCTATCCATACTGTACATACTGTAGGAACA